>NW_020273058.1:1220239-1433236 GCF_003268045.1 Sipha flava
TAATAATAATAATAATAATAATAATAATAATAATAATAATAATAATATTAATAATAATAATAATATTAATAATAATAATAATAATAATAATAAAATAATTATAAAAAGAAAAAAACGAGAATGAAAAAAAATAATAAAAATATTACTTTTGAATAATAGATTAACGAAGGTGGTGGTTATAATGTGTAACTTAATATCTGGTAAAACTAAATTTTAATTACACTATAAATTATTACAAATTAATATAATATAGTATAGGTAGGTAGTGTGTAATAATATTATTGTTATAGTATTAAAATGTGGAGTTAGTGAAATACATAATTTTTGTAACATTCAAATTATTTAGTATCGTCTGATCTACGTAATAGTTGTTTTGTTAGTTTCATATATAATATCGCGTAATAATAATAATAAATATCTATACGTTTAAAAATTATTTTACATTAATTTCAACACCTAAATATCTAATAAATTCTATATGACAATATGTTTACGGATTTTAAGGCACAAAGTGGTACTTGATGCTTTTCGCGGTAGGAAAAACAAACGAATAAATAAATTAATAAATTAATATATATAAATAACGTGTTTTACTGATGGATACGCCGAAGCTATTATATTAATGACGGCGAAACAAAGCCGCAGACCGTAACGACCAATCGATCACTTATAAGCGAACTAGTCGTTTCGGCTGGGGGGTGGTGGTTAAGTTTTATTTTTATGGTATTTTTTTTTATTTATATTGTTTTTTTTTTTTATTTTATTTATTCAATACAATATATGGATATGTGCGTAGCGATTTTAGACGATAATTATCAAGTTATATTCATCGTATATGGTGTATATCGTATGTATCGTAATTGAATTTGTTATGATGACGAGACCACGGCGATGGTAATAGTAATATTATTATTATTAAACAATTTTTAACGATAAGGGCGACTACGGGTGTTATTGCGTTGATTGTCTGTCGGCATTGTCATGTGCGAGCGCGATTACATGAGCTTCTGCTTGGCGCATTCCGGGCAAATGATGTCTTCGGCGTCGGTGATGAAGCCTCTGCCCACCAACGAAGTCTTGCACGAGGCGCAAATGAAACAATCGTTGTGCCAGTGGCGATCCTCGAACGAGATGAATCTGGTGCCGCCGATTCCTGCGGAACGAGAAAACAACGCATGAGTGCATTATTTTTTTGTGAGTTTTTTTATAAATTAAAATATTTATGAACGCAATTTGAAGTTTCGCCCCGGGCGCAATATTTGGTTGTAACGGCCTACGATTTTAAGCGGCTAAATGGGATGAACGGGTACGATATTATCCCCTCCCCCGTCCGCTACGGTTGCTCACGAACATGTCGTAAAGGCGATTTGTCCGTGTCACGCGGCCGCGGCCTTTTATGCGAGTAGTAGACCATCGGTAGTACATGTGTTCCAAATTCTCAACTCCAACACCAGTCAATGAACATACATGTTTTTTTCTCATTTGATCCGATATGAGTTCGCTTCAAGCATCGATCGGATCGCAACTGTCATATTTTAGCGATTGATTTTTAATTTTTTGTTTGCTATCGAAAACGTTGAACGTTATTGCATTTTCAAATATATATTTTTATCATTAGCTACGGTCGCTTGGACGAAAAACGGACGTGATCCGCAAAATATTCAAATTACAGTCGATCCGAACATCAGACCTTTGGTCGATCCTACCTAATAGCGGATGAAACAACTATATCGTGGTAAGGTTCATACACGATCGGGAATCGGATTGGAATATAACTATCGTCGACGGCGAAGATAAAACGTAACGGGTATTCAAAAGGTCCTGGTCCCCAGAAAATAAAAAAATTGTTGGTTGCATCGACATATGAACGCGCGGTATGAATACAAGGAACTTCATTGGGGCCGATGCTCGCAGCGGTTGGCGGTTTATCTTTTCTACCGGTAAACCGTTCCTGATCCTGCCGCGAACGTCATCGGAGAAATCAGACGTCCGACCGTACGCACTTACCCGTGATTGGTTTGACGCATGAAGTACATCTCTTAGCGAACAGTTCTCCGAAACAATCGCCGCAGTATGGCTTCTCGTCCCTGGACGTAAAACGCTGCCCGGCCAACGAAGTGTTGCAATGGCTGCACGTGAAGCATTCCCTGTGCCATGGTTCGTTCTTGTACGTTACTCCACCGCTAGTAATTATCTGTGTTGAACAAACACAAATCTATCAAATACACACCACGATCGTTTACAGTGAACCAAATTGGGGTTCAAATACGTATTTTCCTCTCCGCGCTCGTGCACAGTTGTTATTCTACCACTGTACGTGCAAGCCTACTTACCATCCCAAGTCGATACCGATTAGCAGGGGCGACTTAGGTAATGTAAGGGCCCATAGGCACCCGGAACTTAGGAGCCAAAAGAAGTTGATTAAAACCACCAATAGCTTTATTTTGTATGAGAAATTAGTCTTTTTTTACATAATTAAATGAGACTGCTAGTCTATTACAGACACTAATAAAATATTATATTATGTAAATTATTGTTAATAGTATTAAAATATTAAATTTTATATTTTAAATATAGTTAAGTAGACTAAAATAACTCGGACACACGGCATATTAGTACTGACTGTCAGTTTTATTGGGTATTTAAAGAAACTGTTTAAAATCGAATTCCCATTAAATTCACTGCTCTGACATAATTAAGTTAGAATAGGTAACCCAGTATCCACGTCATTGCGCATAAATACAGCAAATAAAATAATTTTATAAATATCCTGATAATACGGGTAGGTATAGAACGATATTATATCGCCAAGCGATATGGGTTATTCATTTTTAAGAAACCTTGTTTGAATAACGGAATAAGAAATAAAATATACTTAATGCAATTGCGCACAATTTAGCTTTCATTATTTATTTAACATCGTCATTTACCTGTTTTTTTCTCTAAAGTTTAGAATTTTTTTCTATAAAAAATCGTAATAATATGTTCGAGCTTGGAATTTTAAATTTTTTATTATTCGGTGTCTCCAGTTAGATAGGGGCCCTGGGCACGTTCCCACGATATAGTTTATATTGATTACATCAGTATTTGAATATTTTTTTTATAATTATTTTCTGCAAATATTTGTTAGTACTAATGTATAATATTCATATGATAAAAAAAAAAAAGAAAATGGTTATAACTGTAGATAAATCACCTTTGAAAGCATCGATTAGATCATTAGAAATTTTTTAGATCCTTAAAATTAAAAATTTGTTGTTATAATTGTATTGAATTCAACACAGAGTCTTAATTATTAAATTATGTTTAACGGATATATGTAGTGTTTTAAAAGTTTTATTTCCATTTTCGATCGTGACACACTAACGCCGTTGCGACAACTCTGCCAACGTACCTTGTTACATTTAACGCAACGAGTCGAGAACTTTTCCTCGTAACAAGTAGCGCAGTAGACATCCTGTTCCCGGGGTATGAAGCTTTTGGTACCTATGGCCGTCTTGCACACAACGCAGCTGAAACATTTCTCGTGCCATTGTCTGGTCTTGTATTCCATTTTCTTCGTTCCTGAAGGGAAAAAATAACAATCAAAATAATATTATTATTGTTAACTTTTTTTTTTCTTTTTTTTTTAACAGTGGAACCAATCGGGAATTCCGTCGCAAATCGATTTCGTTAACGCGCACTTTTTCCAGTTTTCACAACACAACAGCCTATAAACGCCATATGATTTGTGTTGTGCCATTACAACGTGGTACGAGAACGCCGAAACATGTCACAAGCGGCTGATACACCGTACAGCCGGGGTACGTGATACGTGTCGTACGCCGTGATGTTATACAGTCGATTAACTATGTTGCGAAAGTTTCGGTTTTCCGCAAGAGGTTGCGAAAAATCATAAAAGATAAAAACGTCGATCAATGTATTGATTAGGTAGAAAGTACAAAAAGTCATGTCCGCATCAGCACTGCAATCGAACGGTTGTATACGAACCGATCGTAAGTCGCGGACGAGTCGGCATTATTCGGTAAGTTAAACGCGACGCGTTTCCGAGACGAGCATTGATTTTCCCTAATCGTGGTGAAAGATTCCCGATTAAATGTATTTTTACACGTGAACTGAACGCCGGGGGGGGGGGGGGAGGGGGTTTCCCGCCCCCACCGCCGCCCCGAGAAAATCTCTTACAAAGATCGCGGATGTGATCAGTATTTGACTAAAGGTGACAGGTGTTCTTGACAACCGGTTGGCAGAAAAAAAAAATCCATCCAGAGTCGCTGTCGATAACGATAATATTGTTGTTCGATAGTCGCCCACTGCGGTTTCGGTCGCCGCGACCGCTGAAGCCGTTCGTGAATTCATGATAGCCCACGCGACGTTAGGTTTTCTACCGACTATAGAGCGCAGACTCAATTCGCACAGTCGACATTTTTCATTCCACGGGTCCTTCGCTCCCACGAGCCATCGCGTATCGAAATAAATAGCGTGTTCCACGTCCCACTGCCGAAGAGATGAATGCATTTTTTTTTTTTTTTTTTTATTATTATTATTTATTCCTCACGACAACTTCGCCAGTAGACGATTTTTCGCGATTGTATAATCATAATAATACCACAAGACGTGTCCATGTACGTCTAGCACCGACATGTGTGTGTGTGTGTGTGTGTGTGTGTGTGTGTATTCGATTCGTCATACGCACTCCACGTGTTCGGTAACACGTTCACAATGATTCCATCCGTCTTTCCTCGCTGCTCGCCGCCGCCTTTCTCTACGTCCTGAACCCGACCGTAAACGAAAATCGTTTAAATGAACAATACGTGCTGAGACGTGTATAATCAATAGTTATTAGCACTCGATCCACACCTCGGCCGTCCCCCTACTACATGATTCGGCAGAGAACATCGCGCCGCTAGTCATTCGTCCGAAACGATTCATCGTCGGGGCGTGTGCTGTCGTGTAATATTGTGATTCACGGAAGGTCGTCGGTGACCGATTGTTGTACATACATGGCAAAGTTATTTATTTTGTTCTTTACGAGCCTTTTCGTACATCAGTGCACAGCTTCAGCGGGAAGGAGAAACACACACGCACATAAAGAGAGTGAGAGAGAGAGAGAGAGAGAGTTATATAATATAACGGTCGCAGAGTATAACAACATAAACCGATCAATTATTATCGTACAATGTACAGCAGTGAGCTCGAATAAACAAACACCTGTTGTTTCCTTTTACAGGTATACACGCGCAGGATCCAATTTCGCGGACCATCCCAACCTTAGAACCATAGGTATATTATAAAAGAATAGTAAGACGTGAAACGAGGTTGTTTGGAAAAAAAAAAAAAAAACAAATAAAGTTTGGCGAGTGTTAAACGGCATACACGCGATTGCGCGTACCGACGAATCGGTTAATTGTGTTTTGTGCCCCGGATAAGATATAATAATAACAATAATAATAACGATGGTGGTCGATTGTTTCGTTTTGTCGACGGATATGTAACGCGGCCTGCAGACAATAGTAAGGTCGCAAATTACGCCCACGGGAGCACTGGCTCGCCGTTGGCCTAGGATATTGCAAATCTGCGCGCCAAGGTTTCCGCGATAGGTATCGAAAAAAAAAAAAAAAGTAGAAAATGCAAGTGTCAAAAGAGATTAGGTTCATGATATCGAGAGTTAATCTGCGTTTCACACTCGAGCAAAACGGTCCCCGCGAAACTTGCACCTTTACCGTAAACACAACAACAACGATCAACACGTCTGCGGCCGTACTACGAAATTTACAAAAGAAACGTACTACTTATTTTAATACACATGTACCGTAATGATACAATTCTTATGCGGAAATATATGATACTCATGTGCGTATTAATGTCAACAAGTAAATAAATGTAATAATGCATCACGTTAACACCGAATGTGTTAAACAATTTTTTAGTACAGAAAACGGTTACTCTTAAACAATACGAACTTATAGGAACATAATTAATGAACTTAAAATACTGAAACGTTAACTAAATATTTCGTTATGCATGTATTTAAAAAATATTTTTCCCGATTCTTTGTCGCCTTAACATTGATTCGTTGTACCACATTTTCATGTTAACAATTATTTCTACTTATAATTATTAACCGAAAATTGTCATTTATTTTTATTTGTAATTATTGTATACTTTTTTCGTATAATTATTCATAGTATAATATTCACAAATTGTTTCTCATTGAAATCGATTTTTTTTTTAGCTATTTTACTTTTTACTTTTACTCGTATTTCAATAACCCTGAGTATCCACTCAGTCAAGTCGTTTCGAAGAAGTCCAGTATTCTTAATAGTAAATCTAATTAAATGAACAAATAAATCAACGATTAATAACTGGGAATTAAAAATATCTAAATATGTATTAGATACGTTGCGTAACGTAAACACTGCGGTAGATTAAATAGAAATCTTTAGTAAATAATATGATCGTGCTCTAATGCATTTTTGTTTTGATAAATGTGGTATAGAAGGATGTATATAAACGATTAGAAACATATTACAACATGTTTACGTCCGAATCTCGAGTTCAGTCTGTATACCAACTGACTTGCATTATTTAAATATTGTAGTTGTACTATAGTTATAATTTATACAAGACAAATGTTACAGTTCGATACAAAAATGTTGGCTCGCAAGTCTTAAACGTGTTCAAAGCTAACAAATATTATTATACGATTAGTGTTTGCCAAGTCATAAAAAAACATACTATTAGCATTAAAATATGACGAATTAAGTGCGACTGCAGTAATATTACACAATTATAAACGATAGTGTTGTGAACATTTTATCTTTAATCATAGCAATGATACAAGTTTTTTTCCTCTTTAATATTCTTCAGACATGAAATTATCTAATTAACAGTTTAGTTTGTTCAATTTACCAAACGAATTGATGACCTGCATACTATTTAATATGAATTAAATAATAACTAGTTACGGAATTACCCCAATGACCTCATAAGTTACAGTAAATTTGAAATTTTGTGCAGTCTTTTGATGATGCAATGAATAGGTTTGGAAATAAAGGCTATTTTTTTGTTAAACTGATTTTCTTACTTACGTAGGTTTTAGTTAATTGCATACGTCTTATAGGTACTCGTTGTATGTTTTCTAACTTCTTGTTAGACCGATCGTGAGATTTTCGTTAGGAAATCGTTTTGGTTTTTTTAAATGATCAATATCAACGATACATTGTTGTTCCGCCGCGGTCGCGATACGACCACGGAATATATTTCATCTATTATGTGATACGATCGCGATGAAACCGATACTAACATTATGACATCAGATGATCAAAATTAATATGAAACGATTTTAAGAAAATAACGTCTGTATGATATTTTACTAATAAAGTCATTCAGTTTATAATTGAAATACGTTTTTAGGCCTTGAATTTTTATAAAAAATAGCTACAAAAACTGTGGTCGTGACTAGACGGATACTAATGAATAACGTATGATGAGATGAAATAACAATATCCTTCATCCTTTTTAACTTTATAACAATTAAATTCGTATTTCAAATAAAAAGTCGTGTGTATTGTACCATGCGCATATGTGTATACATAACATTACATTGATAACTAAAAGTTATTTTGCGGTACTGTTTTAACACTTATACACGTTACAGTCTACGAAGAACTAATGTTTATTACACAAAACGGATAATATATTGACGATTTCATGTCTGCATTCTGGTTTCCAAACGTACCTAACGAACCCTAACGCAATATGTATATTTAGCAAACTATAATATAATAAGTTAGTATTAAAATTTTAATTTGCCACCTTTGAGTCCGAAAAATAATATCTAATAAGAATTAAATTAACATATTCATTATGCCAACAGTGTTATTTGTTTAGAACGGTAACGTAAGTGTTCGTGATGATAGATCGATCAATGACAAATGCGTGATGCACAAAACGTTTCGAATCGCATTTCAGTAACTATTTTTCCTCTTAAAGCTCACTCACGTCAGCCACCATCGCCATGGATTATGTTATTCTGTCGTTGATCGAGTGTAATATAAAGTTTTATTAGGTTTTTAGAATACGTAGTGAACGCTCTCGAGCTGTCGGCAAGCGAGTATCATGATGTATATGGTTTGTATAACATTCGGGAGCACCCCTGAGAGAGACAGTACAATTGTCTCGTCAGACCGCGCAAGAAAGCTATACGTGTACGTATAGCTGTAGTTCTACCTGGAGGGGTGGCTTTCGAGTCTCCTAGCCTGCAGTCTCGTTTCAACGAGCACTCGAACGCCTTGTTCTTGGACACGGCCGCGGGGCTCATTAGGTATTCTGGCAGGAAGGACGACAGGATAGCTACATCATCCTCGTCCGCGTGGTCCCTTTTCGGCGTGCTGGTCTTCAGCGTGATGTTACCGAACTTGCTGGTCATTACGTCCACGGACATGTTTGCACTAGTACTGAACACCACCGAAAGCGTGAGACGGATGACGACGACGACGACGACGACAACTACGACGACGACGTCGCGTTCGGGCACGTATATAAAGTGTACGCCGCCGGTGTCCCCACTCTCAGCCCCGGGGAGACCGAGCGACCTTACCGTCCTGCCCACGGTCCACACCTCCGGTCGTCGTCGAGTTACCGTGATGACGCGTACGTGTACACTGTTCTCGAGCCGATTCCCGGCGAGGTTCCGGGGCGGGGTCGAGTGGAACCGATCAAAAACCCATAAACGATTCGGCAATAATTTCCGCAAGAACATTCTCGTACCGGCCCGTGTCGAAAATCGTCGCGAAATAAAGAGCAGCTACAAATCGCGTGCACGGTACTACACGGCTCGTGTGTTAAAAACGTTAAAACGTCTTTCGGTGGTAATTTCGGTCGAACACCCGATGGTCCGTGCAGGTTACGACGGGTGACAATCGGCGACGGTGCGAGAACGCGTCGAAAACACCGCGCGGCCGAGTTATCGTTTTCACGTCCTTGGACGCGCGCGAATTCACGTCGAGAAAATAAAGGCACACGACGACGGGCGGTGCGGCGATGATGTCACCAACTGTTCCTGTACAGGTGTACGAGCGTTGTTAAAGGACTCCGTTTCGATCGGTGCACATTCCTTCTGGCGCACGGGCACCCGATCGTAGTGTAATCCCATACGTGAACGACCTGCGATCATTCCGTTTGTTGACCGCTGGATATTTTTCGTTTCACACTTTTCAACGTTAGCGGCTACGCGTTTAAGACCAGTGACGTGTCGACCCGCCCCCTACCCAACCCCTCGCTGCAGCAACCGTTGTATGTTTTACCACCGGTTCGTACACGATCGTTTTAAGATTAACGCGGAGAAAGCAGACAACACGGTCTACACGGTAGTTGTTTATGTATTTCATCGCAATGTTTAACATACATTAACGGTAAAATAAACACCGTACAACGTACAAATGGTAATGAAAATAATAAGCATTACACAAATTACTTGGTAAACGAAGAAGAATATGTTTAATAACGGATCAACAATGCATTTCATCGACACCCTTACTAGTTTTAGTTTCAATTTTATCATATCTAGATGGATGAAAATCTGAATTATGTACAGTGCAGTGTCTCATAAGAAATACTCGATCATTTCTACATTGCTATTCACATTTTAACTCGTTAAAACAAATTTGATTTACTTGAGTTTCGATCATTCGCAATCATTAAACGAGTACAACGAGTAAATCCTAAGTGAACAACTGCGTTCGTGTACAAAATTATCGAAATCAGCAAATGGGCTACTTTCTACGATATGATAATTTGTTCGCATACGAACTACCGTTTAACTGTTTGTGATGATGAAATGATTGAAGTGCTTTAAATATTGTTATCACGCCTTCGACGTGTCGACCGACTAGGTGCATTTTTTTTTCAAGTATTCTATCGGTCTCCGCGTGAAACTCATTATTCTTAAAAATCGTCTTAACAATACCAGAACGCGTTTTTCTGTAGATGACGCTCCCGGTCCAATTGTTGACAGTGATTAAAAATAATAACTAAACCATCAACAATTGTAACGTGAGTAATCAGATTTATGAAAGATTCGGTGCCTAAAACCCAATGGACCATCATCGCAATAACTTTCAACCAAAATCGAGCGTTCGTTAGAGAACAACATCCTGCATCATGATACGACAATATCGTGTTTAATTCATTACAGACGTAAGACGGAATATGTTAACGCGTCGTTCCGTATAAACATCATAATTACGTTATAGATGCCTATGCGCTGTTCGAATTTTCGCGGCTAACGTCCTTCCATAAGGCACACGAATATTATTACCTGCGCGGAAGATGTCTCCGCATCCGTCACACCTAGCAGCGAATTGAGTGTCATAGCAATTTCCGCAATAGATTTTCTCCACTTTCGATCCGAACTGCTTGTCCACCAACGAGACGCGACATTTGTTGCACAAGAAACAAGCTTCGTGCCAGTGTTTGTCCTTGTACGACAGATCCTACGGGGAGAAAAACAATGTGAAAAAAAGGTACAACGCAGTGGGTAAACAATGAACGATCACTATCTGATCATCGTTTACGAGATATAATACTAGACATGCGTAATGAACAAGTTGATTGACGACGGCCCGGGCGAAAACGTACTTTAGAGTCGATTCCGATGACCTTGTCGCATTCGTCGCATGGGTTCGCGAACACCGATTCGTAGCATTTTATGCAGTAAGGATGTTCGTCCCTCAGTACGTATCTCTGTCCCGTTAGCGATTCGTCACATTGCCAGCAACAGAAATGACCGGAATGCCAGTCCTTGTTCATCGCTTTGGTATATTCTCCACTGAAAATTAACTGTAAAAAGAACAAAAGAAAAATAAGAAACAGTTAGGACGCGTATAGTTTACAAAAACATTGATTTTTTCGTATTTAAAAATAAACTGTTATTTATCACGTGCAAATACAGTGTCAAAATGTTTAAATAATGTTCCTACTTCGGTTTTATACAGTGCTATAACGGGGAAAAATATGAATAGTCATATTAATGGTTACGCATAGTATTGTGTCCAATTGAGTAGGTGCATTCTATCTAGAACGAAGACTTAATCACGCAAGCGCCTTTTTCTTTTTTTTTTTTAAATCAACAGAATAGGTGTACGACGTCATAATATTCCATTCAAAACACATAACGAAAAAGGGTGTTTTTGAGTACAACGGTATTTTATCATTTGAAACTCGTTGTAATACATAAATAGTTTAGTGGGTAATGTTCACACACGACTACATACAAAACGGTCAGTGCGATGTTTATTACACGAATATTAATTATGCCGTTATTGTTTTAGACATTTCCGGAACGCTCTGCGAATGTGCGAACACGATTAATAACACTGTTTGGAGAGGATTAAAGACTATGCGGACTTCACCGAAGCGTTTAAAACATTGATCAAAGAGTTATATTCTCCGCGAACCCCATCGAATCGCTAAGCATCCATCGTGTTTATTTTTAAACGTAAACTATAATTGGACTCTGAGGTCAACCTCCTCGTTATCATCTAACCCCATCATCATGTCATATTTATTGGTTATTTTTCGCGTTCACCCCAAGGCTTCGCGGTAGCTTCTCGTTTGAATCGAACCCAATGGAGTCATGACTGTTTCAATTTTTACAGCTTTCCATAAAATGTCAGAGTTGAAAAATTTACCAAAAAAAAATCAAACCAACAAATTTAATAGGTACCACGCCCGTACAAAATGTTGTCTTTTCACGCGATCGGAGAATTACTCGTACTATTGACATTTGAATTTGAACGGGGCAATACCAATGAGGTCAGGGAGTTCAAAGAATACCGCGAGGCCGTGCGTATATATGTATACAAATTTATTTATGGAAAAAAAAAAATAAACATATATTCTTCAATTTGACGAAAAAACCTATCTACATATCTATCGTACAATATCAATTCGAAGATGACGGTTCACCACCGTCCACGCTAATCGCCCCTAGTCCAATTGGAAGCTCATGGAAACACATTCATAATAATATTAATATAATTCCGTATAAATATTATAAAACACAGGTTCGGTTAACTAATCATAATTCATTGTATAAGTTTAAGTAGAATTATAAGATCTGCACGATATCTAGTTCATCGCGGTTTTATAGATAAAACGAATAAAACAACGCGTGTCGTTAGAAAAACGTAAAACTAAACCAATGGATTATAGATTTTTAAAATATTTATGAAGTTGACAGTAAAAATATGAATCGGATGAAACCCATTCGGGATGATATGTATATACAAATTACATTTGAGTGGCCAGAAAGGAAAATGAAAAACAAATAGTACAAATAGGATTTATATGTAAATACATATTTTTACTGTGACTTGATAAATTAATTTAGATGAGCGTCAAATTTGTTTTAAGCGATTTCCAATGAAATTAACTATATTTTATTTTAAATATTTTTACATATTTTACCATAAGTACATATTTTTACATATTTCTTGATTATTCTATTTTTCTTACATATTTTGACTATTTATCCATTTACGATTCATTAATAATTAAATAGGTGCAGACTATTTCCCATGTTTCCAAAAGTACGTAAACAAAATAATACCAATTATTAAATTTAATCTACGGTCGATATACAAGTATGTTCGATATTTTGATGTTTCAATATGTTCAACTAGAAAATAACTTTAGTTCAAAGTTTAGGATTCGTAGAAGAAGCTGTACAATGTATAGAACAAGTACAAAGACCATTGGAAATCGCAATAAAAGAAAAAATGTACATTGTATTAAACAAAAATTCTGATTAAACCGCCAAAAATTAATTTAAGATATACATTACGGAATGAATGGGGTAATATTGCAGAATGATCTCACTCTCTTGGACATTGGAAATTTTAAATTTTCACCCATTACCTCTGTTGAATTCGAGCACTCCTTTTATCGGTACAAACCGTAGACCATTTAACTTTGACAATTTGAGAATGTATATGGCATTTCATTGCTATCAATATGAAGATTATTAAGATATAAAGTTTAATTTCATAATAATTTCAATTCAAGAGTCTTAATTTTTTTATATTCATTTTTTTGTAATTTTTTTATATTCCATTTTCTTATAACATATAAATCAATTTGTTATTACATATATATTAACATATTTTGATTTTTTTTTAATACATATAAATCCGAACCTTACTTATTAGTAGTAGTATACGCTAGAGTTATAAAAATATTATTTACACTTTTCATTATTCCGTGAAATATTTAGAAAATTACAGAAAAGTGAAACCGTAGAGTTAAGAAAAAAAAAAAACCTATATTACGCTGTTTAAAATCATTTAAAAGTAATAGGTTTCGATGAAACGCATACAGTACTTTTATTAGGGTGTATGTTGAACCCGAAAACTTGTAAGACATTGTTTGATGTAACATTTATAGTGCTACATACTCGCGGTGTTTCGACGAACATTTACAATTCGCACTTTATATCCAAATATCACACAAGTACAAGCGTACCCCCCTTGGATAGAACATTAATACGAGAAAGAAATGTTTACGATGGAGAAAGTGCTATCCGACGTATTTGTTAATCACTTATGGGTATTATTATTACAACGATTGTTTTACCTTTTCCGATACCACGGGGTGTTCGCGTAATATCTTCATATGCACGGGTACCTCTTAACGTCCCGTGCTGTCTACCGTGTACACGCGTTTTTGCGAACAATTGACAGCGACAAAGTTACAGTGTGCGGTGTACTTCTAATAATCGCCCAGGCTTTGGGCGGTACTTTAATAATTTTAAACGAAAAGTCTTGTACTCGATTATGGAACGTTTGTTTCGTTTTCGCACACGGAATATTAATAGCAGATTTGTATGCACCATTTAATGCATCGCCATGCGGTCTAATTTGAACACGAAATCCACAGACCCAGACGACTTTCAAACGGGAGTGGGTAAGACTGTAAGGGGGAGAGAAAGCGAAAAAATGTATTCAACACTTTCCGCCGGATTTTCTGATTCCGAGTGTGCGCTAATACGGCCGTCTCGCGGAACAAACAACCCTTTTATAAATTAAAAATACTGTTCAGGGAATCGTTTTTAAAAACTCGATTCTATACAATAGCAGAAAAAATATACGTGCACACGAGTTCGATTCCGACGTGCTTTTTTCTCCCCATTGTATTTTTCGCGAAAACCGATGAAGAACTATAACGAGAACGGTTACATTGAATCTTGTCAATTAAAGTCGAATAATTATTTTATAGAAACGTTTCTGTTTATTTCGCACGAACGTAATAAAATTAATCAATTGTGTTTTTTGCGCGGCAATTATTATTACTAAAATATGGCATCCTCGTGCGTTAACTATGCGGATTGGTAATAATTAATAAATTATGTACGGCTCTAATTGACTATCCACCGCAGTAGGTGTTCTGCATAAAAAACACGCAGTGACCAGCAATAATTATAATTATTACTGTTCGCGTCGTCGCTACGTTTGTAAGCCCGTCCGTTTTTAGCGCGCGTTTACAGCTTACGACACAAACGTATTATGACTGCGCAACGGCGTTAATTACATTTTTGCTCGTCTTCGACACCGTAGCGCTACTTTAATACAACATTATGTTCTACAAACAGTCGCATTCTTTATGACAGTTACGCACTGTAGGTATTGTTATTGAAAATGAACGAATATCTGTATTGGAATAGAAAACTAATGATTTGTCGGAAAATATTCTATACAAATCCCCCGCAACGCCAAGAATTTCGTCATCCGGACTATGTACATAATAACAATTTGGCGCTTATGATATTATTATAATATGTTAGAACAAGTGATTTGACGAGCGTAAAAAGTGGATATCACTCTTGACGAGTATTTGATCAGTAGTTAGATTTAGTTTAGTTTTTAAAGTCGATCGAGAATAAAAATATACATTTCGTCTAAGTGCTAAGCGATTTTGTAACTGCAGCTATAGAACGTTAATACTTGTATAGTTAATAACTCTCAAACGGACACTGTACTCCAAATAAATCGATGCATACAACATGATATTTTTGTAACAGATTGTCTAAATGTTTCGCAAATCATCCAAATGGTTAGGATATTAAACATTTTTTCTAATTTTGTTTAAGATGGTCTATACCAAAATAATCGTTATATTATTATTTATATAAATGTAATATTAAAAATCGATATAATAAATAATAATAATATTAGAACAAAGGTAATAGAAAATGTTAATTAGCGATAAAAAAATATATATATAATATTGAGCAACGGAAAAATGAATTAATAAAATAAAGGGTTAAACGAAAATTTAACATCTAAATTATTCAGCTATAACCTAAATATTTTTTTATTTTTGTTTTTGAAACGTATTTAAATTATCATATTATTTTTAATAAACACAAAAATAAATTTATTCAATTATGATTAAAAATGTTTTGTATTTTTAATATGTTTTTCTGGCAAAAAAGAATTTTATAAATAATATTAATACATCTCATTTATTTCAGATTTGCATATTTTATCAAATAATTTATGAAATATAATAAAAATGTATTAATAATTACAAAATTTCAATTTTTATCTAGAACCCAATATCGTAAACTCATCGTTTACTAATCAATTTTAACACATAAATACACATAATATAAATAATAAAAATTTGTAAAATTTGCAAAACTTTTTTTTTTTGTTTTTCTAATAACTCCTCGTACAAATAGGAACCTTACAAAATATTATTATTATGCGTTTTAACAAATAAAATCATCGAATAGATTATTATATTAAATGAATCTTTTCGTGAATACACAATGTGTGTTTTATTACTATCATAATTATAATAAAATTATTTAAATATAATATATTCTTAATATTTATTTACTGTTCAGTAATTTATTTGATATTGTTTAAAGTAACACGCGTTTACCACCAATTGCTGTCTTAATGTATAATTATATTATGTATACATATCTGGAATTATTCGTTGGACCTCGTACAATTGATATAAAATCATTGGTTCAGAATAATATATATTTAGTAAAAAAATAATTATTTCTTTGTATTTGCACTGATTATTCAAACTAGTGAAATTTTTTTAATTACATTTTACACCAAACATAAGTTCGTGAACAATTTTATTTCGATCCACAGCGAACATTATTAAGAAAAAAAAAATTGTGATTCAATTTACAAATATAACAAAACATTATTATAATAAAGTACTCTTATAAATACATTTTCTTACCAAAATCGTATTTGTCAGACAAGAGGTATTTTCCGTTTACACGTTTTATAGAGCAACAACGACATGATATGGACATCGTATGAGAATTGTAATAAATTAAAACTTCGCCTGCATATTAATCACGGAAATGCAGTAAGATAAAATTTTCAAGACAGAAGATGAATAAAATAAATTAAGTATTATCATATTTTAACCAACGGGCTTTCGGAAAATACCTCTTGTCTTCGTGACCATTTTCCAGCGGGTACACGTTTTCCTTATCCAATTCGGTGATGGTCACATCGCCCTGGTCGTTGCTCTCTCTCCTCTTGTTGGACGAGGTGGTTTTTTTGCTCTTCCTAACTTTCCTCTCGGTGGTTGTAAACTGGTATTCTACGTCAGCCATTTTAATTCGGTATTCAGATTACAAAAGAAACGGCAGTAATTGCGATAAATTATAAAAGAAAAAACGTCGAGTTGATGAGTTGAACTTGAAAATAATACAGAAGTTGATGAGGAAAAGTAAAAACAAGTTTTCCAATGCGTCTAAGCTGCAGCAATCACACGTACAGACTGCGAATATAGCGGTTCGTTCGGAACGGCGTGTGCAGTGCACTATCCTGTGCAGTGGGGGAGAACGTATTCCACCCGAAAATCTATTTTTAAAAAAATATCCTAATGAAAACTTCGGACAGGAAATGTGGTCTATATGACGTTAATCTCACTAGATGATGTGTATCACTCGTAGAATGCCATCAATCCAACATAAGGAACATAATAATAATAATAATAATAATTACGTTTCTACGTGGTCGTTTACGAAAATTTACACTTCACAATTATGAGTTTAATATTTAAATATCCAAATCTTACATTACTATTCTTATAATTATAATCAGTCTTGTTTTTATTGTGGTTGTTAACTCTACGGTTAAAGATGAAATTAAAAAATGTAAAACTAAAACGTATTTGGATTTAAATAAAATATTACACACGAAAATATTGTTGTTTTAGAGCATTAACATTGTTTTTTAAATTGTTCAAAATATAAATCCATATAAAATTAATTTTTCGTTTGTTGTAATACTCGTAAGTAATGGAAATATTACATTTTAATATCTTTGCGGTCTGAATGAAAAATAAAAATAAATTTCAAATATTAACTTTATCTGAAGTTATTGATCATTAAATATTTAATTAGATATATATCACACATATTACATTAAATATATAAATCTATCACAAAAATTTACAATTTTATCAATGCGATCTACAATAAATTGTTTTTTTATTTTTTATTTCAGAGCGTATCCGAGTTGGTTCCAAAATAATATTAATGATAAAGATAAACAACTAATTGGGTCCGATTATAAAAACAATAATATACGAGTTCGATAAAAATCATAACATATAGTTTGGTCCGAATACTACGACAATAAAACATGTAATTTACAAGTATTGTTACACTTGATAATATTAAAAAATGAATAGATTTGTGTTTGTAAAACATTTCATTTGAACTTTTACAAATTGTGTAAATTTTTTAATCGTTTTATTTATATATTTATCATATACCATATACCAGTATTCTAATTTTCAATTAATATATAGTTGACAGTTGATAATTCAAAGTTGACGGGACTGTTGAAAAATTTCAAATTACCAAGAGTTCGAATTGTTGAGTAATTTGAAAAACGAGAGATAAAAAAAAAAATTCGAATTACTGAATTAAGAGAAAAATTTTGTTTTTTATTTTACATAATTATTAATTATTTATTGTATTTAAAATGTAAATTTTAACTATATAATAATTATACTATGTAAATTAAATTATTATTATAAAAAATTACTAAACATATTTTTTGAAGAAATCTGTAATGATTTTCTGTTTCATTGAATTTGGTTTCATTTTCTCAATAATATTTTTTGAATTTGACTCACTCATCACAAGAACTTTACAACTGACCAAATGAAATTAAAATAAAACTACATTCGGCTGACGGCTATTGAGGAGATAAATTTCGATTAGTGACGATTAAGAAATGAAACGATGAAGTTCTTACAATATTAACTCTATAGTCATCGAAAATAATATGTAAAATTTTTACACAACTATATAGTAATTTATTAACGAAAAGATTATAAGGATACAGATAAAATAAATTTACTGAGTATACTTTGAATTGCCGAGCGTTGAACGGATGATACTTCGAATTGTCACGTGTTAGTTGCAAGTTTTTCCAAAATTTAATTTCGAATTAACGAGTATACTAAAATACATTATTTTTATTAAAATTACCCCGTGATTTCAAAGGACCAAGCATTTAGTTTGAATTACCGAAGGTTTCGAATTATTGAAGATTTGAACTATTGAGAATACCATATATTAGAAACCTAGAGTAGGTTTCTTGTAAAATCTTGGAACCCAACTAACTAGTGTACTACCTCAAAAACACTGGACCTTACTAAACTACATAAGATTCTTCGGGACTCAACTAGTAAACGCTGGAATTTCAAACGTTCGGAAGGTAATTTTATCTAAACTGGTTAAAAAAATTATTCGACCTCAAATCTAAAAATTGATATTTGCAAACATTTCAATGTTAAGACTGTCCAAATTGTACGTTAAATTTTGAAAGTTGTGAAGTAAAAATGTAACAATTGTCGCGGCGCTATCGAAGTATATGGGCATTGTTGTGAGTTATAAGTGTGTAAGTGTGTATTTAAATTATATTATTGTGTATCAACTCGAAAAACGATGCGATTATAATATGAAAAGTTATTATTGTACGAGACACAATCGCGACGACGCGACGGCGACAAATTAAATATTTAATAACGCGTACGATTTATTAGGTACATGACGTATACACAGCTATTACAAAGATGCAAATTCTCTTTTTAACATTATTTAAAATGAACCTAATTGAATATATTCACCATCGCTATATTAAAAAGAAAAAAAAATCAATGATGGTACATTATACGTACGTAGTATAGCGTTTTATACGTTTATTTAAATACCGTTTTTAACAAAAATCTGAATCTGTTTCATTTCATGATGGGTTCTAGTTCGGGTTAATTTACCTATAAATTACTCGTGATACAACAAACAACAACAGTACAATGTGTTTGTACGAACAATCTTACATCCGTTTTGATTACCGAATTGATTAATATTTTTTTTCAGTTTCCACAAAGTCTATTCTCAGAGACAATATTGTTAAGATATAACAATTATGATAAAATAAAAATCGAACAGCATAATAATATGTTGAAATCGGTTTCACTGAATTTCATAAATCGTGGACAGTATCAATGGCGGAACTACGATCATCGAGGTCCGTGGATACAATTCAAATATCTGTTATCCAACTTTCTAAACATTGGACTGTTCATTTGTATACAATAAAAAATAAAAATAAATATTCATAGGACATTAATAATTTATTTAATTGTTATTACAATAACAATAATAATATTTTGTATTTACGAAAAATGAAAACGATTATTTTCTGCTACGATCTTAAACAGTCTTGACCATCAACGATAAATTCAATTTTTTAACATACTCATTTTCTATCGAAATCATTGCAAGACCACTAAGCCGTGTTTGTGACATGGTTCTTTTAGATAATTTTTAGTTAATTTCAATTTTTAGAATGTCCTTTGGGCACTTACTACAGTTACCAGTAATGTAAGGAGTAAGTAAAATGTCATTAACAAACCAGATAAATAACATTAAGGACATAACATTAGGACTCGTTTAATATATTTTTTATATTTATTAATAGTAATCTAAGTACTATCGTGTTGAACTGAAATTTTTTTAAACGATACAGCATTTTACTGCGTGGCCCCTTTAACGATGAGGTCCGTCGAAAATCTCCGCCTTCAATAACTTGTAGTCACGCCTCTGGACAGTACATATAGTTACTTTAGTTGAAATACATATTTATCACTCACGTGCAAATTTTTCTTTTTCCACTGTGTAGGTACATAAAAATATTATGAATTCAAGTTCTGAGTCATGTAAAAATGTATATATCAAAATATTTACGCTACGAGAGCCGTTTGCATAATTTATTTTTTTGTCATACAAAAATTAGTCTTCGAAAACGAAATGATTAAAATTAATTTCAGTGAAACCTCCGTCAACCGAAAGGAGTAGTATAGTTACAGGTTCTTATATTCGTTAAACAAACACAAGTATCTAATATTGAATTACTGCAAAGGATGAGTTAGTAGCCGGGGAAAATGTATAATATTACGCTACGATAATAGTTTAAGATACAACATCGCATTTCGACTGAATTACGTAATAATACTGTTTAGATTCAATTTGATCCTTAGGCGAATGTTATATCGGACGACGCCGCCGTGCTGATAGAATGACTCAAAGGGCGATGACTTGTTACGAACAATAATAATTCTCGGATTTATGCGGCCGAGACATAAGACGCGTTCGACGAGCAAAATTACATAGAATGACATTGCCCAGAGGGGGGGGGGATGAGAGGAATTATCAAGATAATAACCACGTTTCCTCTACCAAAAATGGAATTAATATATTTTCAGAATCGTTGTCGCATCTCACACGTCGTGACGCAACAATTATCACACGCGCACAACTAGGTGCAAGTAGTGAGTACGAGGATCGAAAGACAAGTGGCGATCGCTATTGAAGTTCCGAGTGCTTAAAACGATCTTCCCAACCTCCCCCATTCCACTGTTTATTTGTTCGCGTAACTTCAAATAGTATTATAATCTATCGCTATCAATAACCGCAAAAATCAAGACAGAACCGTAAAAGTACGCCATATCAACATAATGTGATGTTCCATTTTACGAACATACGGCATGCCAAATCTGCGTTCGATAAAACCTATTTTGCGTTGTTAAATAAAACTGACGCGTTATAAAATTTAAAGCGTTCAATATTCATATTTTTAAATAGGTTTTTGGCAATATTTTTATTTTTATTCGAGTGTTTTTTAAATTGTAATACATGCATAACATAGCCATAACCCGCTTAGAAAATAAAATATTGTAAAAAACCGATGTACACGAATAACCATATTTAATACCTGTTCAACAAATCTGTTAAATAAATCGATAACAATAATAATTATACAATCAATTGGTTTTACTGAACACAACGCGTCATATGTTGTTGTACATAAGACGGACAACTTACGTGCAGAGCTTGTGGCGTCTTCTTAAGGGCGTGAAAACGAGAGAAAAGACTCCCCGAGGACACCTTGAGGACTACTATACTCGTCAGCTATTCTCAACATCGCAAGCCTAACCGCGATGGCGTACGGTCCACCGAGCGTAGGAAAAGTAGTTGGCCGTGCGACGAATCGGCTCACGCGATATAATCGATTCGCGCGACAATATTAATAAATAAATTTGACCCGTAAGACGCGCGTCTAAACGGTTAATTTTGGCTCCGCCGAGGTTTTAACCCAGATTTCTCTCTCGCGAAAACATTTTGACGACAACGACAACTAAATAAATATATACTGCTGTCGTAATTCACGTGCCAAATTTATCTTTCGTCGGCAGCCACATATTTTACGGCCGTTTATGTTTTCGCTAACATTCCATCTACGGGGACCCGATACGAAATATAGTATTATATTAATAACGAAAAACGCTAAGCGCGTGGTGCGCTTTGAACGTTCGCGGGTATGACGTGTCTCTCGACGCCACCGTCGTCGCTGCTACCTCCGTTCTCATCATCAGCTTCCTCCTTCTCCAACTAATGGCGTGACGAAGGGGTTTCTAACAGGCCTGGATGTGAAACTGTGTACGATTTATCTTGAAATTATACAAATTTTCAACGTTTTGATTGTTTTGAAACGAACTTATACACGTAATTATATGCACTTATTTGTTCGGCATCGCAATGTATAAGATATAAAACCACACCGTACGGCATATTACGTACATGTATTTCGAAGCATTATGTTTATGAAAGAGTCGAGGTGTGGGGAACCTACTTAAAATACAACGTGTCGCTGCGGCACCTCCTCGCTCGTCTACTCGTCGGCCGATTTCTCGATCAGTTTTTATTTTTGCGTAACGATGTTGATGATAACATATTGCAACAGGTACAGCAAAACTTTTTCTTCGAGTCGTCGCGTATTTATAACATATAAATACTATAATAATAACGAATAATTCATTCGTGAAAAGTGTTTCGTTTTGTCGCCGTTTATCGACGGATTATCACGCGCTACGCCGAAACAGTGCAAATATCGCTCGGCGAAACCATAACGGACTTGATCGCCGTTCTGGTTACGGCGATGGGTTCGCACGTTCGTCCGGTGACGTGACTTAAGCGAGGAAATCATGGAGAGGTAGCGATTTTTTTTTATCGAAAATCAAAAATTATAAAAAAGCACACCATAAAATCCTGAAACTTGCATAGATTGTGTTGAAATATGCACCGTGCACGAATGATTCTTTACGTATGTCACCACATCGGAAATAAATACTCTCTCAACGATGGACGGGTTGCTATGCGTACTGTACGCCGGGCAATTCGAACACGGGTACTATTTATCCTGGCATACTTGTCAAACGTTTCGTCAGCAGTAAACGTGCCCAGGTATCCTTTATCCCCGCTTGGATACATGGATTTTTAATAGAAAACATCTAGGGAATTTGACGCCCGAGGCTAATAAAAATGCAACGCCCTTATGTAGGTGGGAGTACGAAGTATGTTCGTGTCTTATTTTTTTTTTTCGTAATCTTAAGAGCGCTCTTTTACCAGCAGCACCTGGGGCAAGCATATCCACTTGTCCCCTTCCCCTAAACCAAAAACTGACTGTTGGTGGAGAACGCGAAAGAAACTGACACCCACGATAAGCACGTGGAACAATAACGATCCACTACACGACAATGGCTGGAAACTCATTAGGTTAGGTTGTTGAAGTTGTTGAATTTGTTTCATACAGAAAAAGGCGATCATACGCATTTCAACATTTTAAATAATCGCAAATTCGGTTTATTTTTCTGTCGCATTGAAAAATTGGATAACACGTGGGCTTAGTTCTCCCGGGGTCCGAGACCGTAATGTTGCTTAACTTGCTGGTAAATTCTAAGTTGTGGGCACGCGGTGGCGGACTTACGTTTTTGGAACCGCAATGATCGGATCAAACGATACGCGGAATATTCGTTTTAAAGACGTGCATGTACATTATCCGCCGATACACCGTAGACTTCCGTACGCATAATATTGTAATGGGCGACCCACGCGGTCATAATTAAACATATTGTATCTCTATCGTTAACGAGGCTGCGTACACTTAAATATTATTATTGTGTTACGTTCGAATGATTGAGTACACATCGTAAAAAAAAAAAAAAAAAGTTACATAAATACAACAATATTAGTATAATTATATCGTATAATTACAAGTGTGCAGGCGTGCGCGTTTGGCACTGGCGGATCGTCGCCAGGAAAGGATCTAGAGAACAATGCCCGGTATCCTCGGTGACATATCGACACGCGGTCATGATATGCGACGAAAAGGCGTCGTTATTATTATTATTGGTACAACGTGGTACTTGTCCCCTGCAATCAATCGCCTCATAAATAAACGTCATTGTTACAATGGTATTGTACATGGCGAACTTGGACGTATCCTTGAATCTGAAGGAGCGCACGTTGCGGTACAGTACGAGCACAATACGCGTTCTTCACGAGACGTACGTTTGCGCGTTTGATTGTATAAAATTATCGGAGTGGATTGTACGTTTTACGTTACATGGAAAGCTTGGACCAGTTGATTATCGATTTCGTTTTAACGCGCTAATTGTTGTAAACTACACGCGCAGTGCGTTTGTTTGTTTTGTCCACAAGAACGCTGTAACAAAGGGTACATGACCGCAGAAGAGTACGTCTCAATCGCGTACACGAGAGCGATCTTGAAACGATTCCATAGGTTTCCGTTTAAACCTCTTTCGGTTGATTACGCGCACGTAGGTACGTGAATGCTAAACAGGCGCAGTATGGCGTGGCATATTACTGTGTCCATTCACTCTTATGGTAATGCGGTAAAACCTCCATACGCCGGACCCTCTATAAATCGGAAATCTCCATGTAATGAACATTAACCACAGTACTGTTTCAGATAAACACTAGAATGTTATTTCTAAAGCGAAACCTCCATCAACCGCGGAAAATGGCCCAGAACGATTCCATTATGTCTATTATACGTTATCATTATATTTATCACTATGGATACCGTTATAACGTTTGTTTATAACATTTCATTTTATGACATTATTGCATTTTAGATTATCATCGTTTTCCGGACATAGTTTACACTATGAACTATTCACCATACTTAATTAGTTTATTTGTCCTTATTTACTTTAATGTGTCCACTATTAATTTATTTCACATCGTGTACGGTTGTTTGTGACCATTTATTGTTGTACCTATCGTATTTATCATACGTCCCACATGCATTTGAACAATATAAAACTACTTTTCTCGGCAGCAATGGTTCGACAGTCAAGAAAACGGCGTAATAATGAAAACACTGATGTGGTCGTAAGAAAATCGCTGAGGTTTTGAAAGAATACGATACCCAACATCCGAACAACGGAATCGATACAATTAAAAACAACGATATCCATATAATCATCAACGAAATGATCGGTTTCACGGAACAGTGGTAGCAGGAATTGATTGAGAGCATGATAGAAATCGTGGAAGTCGACTGCGATGTGTTTTCAATTAATTTAAACAAATACGTAACAAAATAGTTCTAGTGGGTTAGAACAGTATTTCACAAAAGCCTAGAATATAATTGTAAATAGTAACAGTATTGTGTTAAAATTATAATGTCCGAACAATTGAATTGTTTTAATTTTAAATTTTAAATTATTATCGAGTTCGGATGTTATACCGTTTCCATGTAAATCTTGAACTTCCGTGATTCAATTGAATTGCTCCAACTTTTTTATTCTAAAAATCTGCTAAATGATTCCAAATAAAACTTAAATAAAAAGGTATTCAAGAATATTAAAAATGCTTTTATTCCAACTCAAATATTAAATTTCTATGGTAAAAAATGGCAACTTTTACAAAATTAAGAAAAAATCATGAGAAAAAATAGAAAAAACAGAAAAAATATTAAAACAATAATATTTCTTTACATGTTTAAGGCGGTGATGATGTTGAACGGTCAACCTCAACTAGCACATTGAACGTAGACATCAAGAGAAAATCACCCGAACGAGACGAACTCAATTCAGTATCGAAGAAATATCTAAAGATGAGTACTTCAGCAACATCAGTAATAAAACATCAATAAAATATAACATCAAGTAATAAGTTGAACTAGGTTCGTCAACACTGATGAGATATGATTGTCACAAGATGAGAGTACGGATGAACTAATTCGTTTTTAGTATACATTTTCAGTTAACGGATTTGAGACCTCACTATTTACTAGTTTCCTGGCAACCGTTTTTATAAGTTTTCAAATTGTGCACACCTTAGTTACCTAAGATATTATAAACTGTTTAAAAACACTGTTCGTTAATTGTTTTTATTTTTTATGTACTTCAACCGTTTTATTCTAGACATCTATTTTTGACTCGTTCACATCCATCAAAACCGTGTTACTAAGAAAAAAATACATTTTTTCGTTTACTACTAAGATATTTTAACTTAGTCGACGGAAATAGTATCGATGAAAGACATTTTCTTATAAAAGAAATTTAATCTTTTATTTTGCTTGTATGTTGTGTACGACCAGGGGCGAGCATAGGGAAAAATTTACGAGGAGGCTTTGAAAAAATGTAAAATGTTGTTGAATATGCATTATTACTCATTAAATAATATAAATATATATATATATATATATTTATATATTTTATTTGCAAGTCTTATGGAAAACTTTGAAATAACTATTACATTTATAGATCAGGTCATTTTTTTAATAACATTTTTCCTAATATTTCTAGAGGGGAAACTTCCTCACTAATAATATTTTTCTACGTTTGATTTGATCACGAATTTATTACTTCGGTGTATAATGTTACACGATTTCGGCCTTAAATGCTGCGCGTTTATAGCACGCGCGCGCGCACACACACACACACACACACACACACACACACACACACGAAATGCACACATGCATATTGTATAATGTGTAATACCAGTAAGACAATGGACGTGCGTGGTACGCGTATAATCGGCATAAAATACGGTAACTGGAACACTGTTGTGCATGTGACGAATGGACAGTAATCGGAACGACTGCGGTGTTGCTCACGGGTACATGGAGTAGAAATTACTGTATTAGTCGATGTACATTTCACACAGTGATTAACAAGAAATTTATTGACGTAATAGAAGTTTGGTGGTCGAAGACCTGTTGTATTTTTAATATCGCCGCCCTGTGGATCGTTATGACAGTTGACAAATGTGTTTTAACAAGACAATAAAAAAAAAACATTGCGATGGTAATTGACGATTCCTTTTTTTTTTTTAATAATGCAATCCACATAAATATTTACATTCACAATTTTTGATTGGATATTTTTTTTATTCTTTTATTTTTTTCCATGGTATGCGACCAATTTGAGAATAAGCCACCCATAGGTGATACTCCTACTGAAATTAATTTTTTTTTATCATATCCAAGTGTCAGATTAGATCCCTACACTAAGTCCTTTTTGGGAAGATTGCCTAAGGGTAGGAAAAAGAACGTTTCTTTAATCAGAGCATTCGGATGATTTTTGAGATAAATATATAATATATAATATGTTGGATAAATTATTATATCGATAGCAGCTATGCGAACTACCTTCGGACCTCAAGGACGAACCATCCGTCCTAATTTCGATCGGAAAGAATTTTTACGGTACCTACATCAATTCCAAGTGTACACGATCGATTCATCTACGGGGGTGTACCTAACGTACCTGCGTACCGTACCAACAAGGTAATGCATCGCGCGCGCTTTGACCACGGTTACGAACGCTGCAACGATCTTTGGACGGGCGCCTCGTCGAACGAATTGTCCACCACGTGCGACTCAAATGTTGGCAAAAGCGAGCGTTTCATGTGTAAGCGCCGGTCGTGCGTCCTCCTCGCGCTGAATCGATCACCCGTCGCCGAGAGGGATCAAAGTTCTCAAAGGTCCGAAGATCACATAACTGGCCTAGAAATATATCGTGTTGGAATTTGGGGGAGGGAGAGGTTAAGAACTCGAGCACCACCTTTCGATGGTAAAATATATGTCTGCGGTACTGCGGTTTCACGTCACCGGGCGCGCGCAACCAATGTGCGTGTCACCGGAACGCTAACGCGGAATTCGACGATTCGCTTGGGACGAAGTCGATATCGGTAAACGTTTGAAAAAAATGATTGCCCACACGTCGTTCCGTGGCTTAAATCGTTGATGGATTGCGTTTATTTTTTTTAAATTTTTTCAGGACGACACGGTGTTCTCTCGTTTTCAATTCGACGGTTTGAGATACGAAAATAAATTACTGGCCTTACCATTAGAAAAAAAGTCACAGAAAATTACACGACTTATATCGATACGACTACACACACTACATCGTTTGCGTATTTTGTAAAACCGTGCATAATGAGCTAAATAAATATTGTGATAATTGCGGTGACGACCGGACGGCCAATTTCAACGTTACGACACAGGTACAACTATTAACACTATTAACACGAACATTTTACAACGTCTGTCAAAGCTAATCTTCCACGAAAACACTTTTAGCAATCAACCACATACTTCCTCTTGACTCTATTATTATATTCAACACTTTTTTTTTTTCACTCGCTCCTTTTACCATTGAAAAATATCTAATCGAGATCGTTTTTTCTAAACGAAATTTTAATTAGAACTTATAAACGTCATTTTTCTATACACATCATCCGTTATCTATTTTCCAAACAATCATTTTCCTATACGGTATTATACTCGTATTTATAATTCTTAATCTGAAAATTTAATACAAATTCTTCTCACGACGAAGAACATATTTTCAAATTGGTATGTTCCAAGTTGATATTCAACGTAAATATTTTTCATTTTCGGATTTTTTTACCTACTCAATACGCGTTTAAACGCGTAAAATTGTCTTCGTGATCAAAACCTTGCACCATAAGTGAAAAAATAATCTCCAATGTACTTTGAACACGTTGTAATCGCTGGACATTTCTACTAACAAACTGCGCATTTTCAAATATTGTTTATCGTTCATCGGAAACTCGGATCGATTTAAACAAGCAATAATCGGTACGATCGTCGTTAAATCACTCACGCGATGTACGACTCGTGCATCTGGAATGAAACGATATAGATCGCAAGCGTTTCATCTTTAAGAATAGTGTTTAAATTAAATAATATTTCGACGTGAAATCGATTCGCGCTACGATGCACCCGAAGGACGAGGAGCTCGATTTCCCGTTTCCGTTAACTAAAACCCAATAGACGTTTGGTCGTAGTATAATACCTAATATGATAGCGACGAGAATATATTATACGTGTCAACACCATAATGTGTTATTACGGCGATCGCGATTATTATTGTCACGGTTGCACAGTGACGTGACACGGTGCGTTCGAGTTTAAATTATGTAAAACTCCGTAGTTGCGCGTATTATCAAAGCGAGCAGCAGACAGATTGCCGATGATCAACGGACATGAATGTTTGATTATTTCACAACACTAATTACTCGTGACGTTTACATTTATTATAATTGTTGTAAACACGCGCAGCACAGCGATGTTACGGAAATATTGAAAGTAAATATAACCAAAACGAGTGAACGCGCATATTATTTTCCACACGTGTAAATCGGTTACAAACACGCCGGGTGACTGTTTACGGGCCGAGTCAAACGATGAAACTAAACCGAACAACAAACATATGAATAAAATATGATGTGGACTACATTGCGAATAATGTTCGGAAAAAACGACGTCCCGCGTGCAAACGATGTAAAGTTATCGTTAACATGAAGTTGTTCTGTTCTATTACCGGTAAATCGAAAATCGTATTACATTAAAACAATATATTACACTCAATCTGGCGAACTGGTGGTGCACCCGTTGAATAATATATATAAAAAAAAAGAACAATTGTGGATATTAGATTACTTTCTGGTCGGTGAAATCTAAATATTTGGACAGAAGTTTATGGGATGTTTACTTTAAAGTCTTAACTGTTTCGAGCGCACTTGATGTATTATATACTCAACGGTAGGCAAAACGTCGTTGCACGCGTGTCTGATATTTTACCGACGGGACTGTTCGGAAAACCGCAACATCGCTTTGACAATTGTACACCACGTCTATAGTTTCAAAAAATATTCGTTTTGTTTTGTGACGTTAAAAACAAGAGGACGTGTATGCATTCGATCCGCTTACGACAACATATTGCGCAATAAGCTCCGTACGAAATCGTTTGAATTATGATGTGCGTATACGTGCACTACACTGCTCGTAACACGGCCCGTAAAACCCAATAGGTCAATCGGTTTAGCGCAGAAGCGACGACCGGAAGTGACAAGAATTTCAAATCAGCTATTGGTATAGATATCGGTAAAAGGTAGACGGTGTGAAATATTATGCAAACAAATACAGTATCGTGATGTTCAGCGCGTTTGGGTAATCGTTCGGCTGTTTCGTTTCGACGATTAATCCGTTTGTTCGTGAAATGTCGTTCACCCGTCCACGTGTGTAAATGATTTCCCGGCACGGCTCTCGCGACAACCGCATTATTGAGATACTGTACGTGTACGTTGCGGCGAACGGGTTCCCGAGGTTAGGTTACCACGGTCGATTCGTTTTCAACCTGTACTGTTCACCCGTTGGAAAGTTCACGTCGAAACCATGTAGTTTTACGCTCAAGCCACGGGAACACGTTGTTTCGCGCCAGGAATGTAGCATAAAATGTCGGTTTGGTGCGCGTAAAAAAAAAATTAAAAAAAAATAATCAGTCACTCGTAAAACATACGCCCAGCCCGTGGCTAAACGAAGCGTTAATCACACAATTAACCGTCGTCTCTGATCACGATCGATTCGACGAAACCGAAATGTTAACAAACCGATTGCACACGGCGGTGTATTCGTGTTGATAACGTGCCGTGTTATACGTGTTATACGACGTGTAATATTCTCTACAAAAGCCCCTTCCCCGCGCGGCATTCCGAACGGTCCTTTTCAGGTGTACTGCGCTCCGTTCCCGGTGAACGGTTCCGTTAGTGGCGATATACGCAGCAGGTATTGTAGGCACACTGTTGTCATCGGACGACGTTTGTATGCTGCAGCAATCGCAACGCAATAACCAAGTGTAGCCCAATAACTGGTAAATATGGGATTGCTTTTTTTCGGGTTTATTATGGGGTCTATTTTCGTATCCGTTCTTTGGCACAATTTTATCAACGCCATCGGACCGAATGATACTGGAAACGTGACTAAAAATAACCAATCCTCCTCCCGCTACGTCGAGCGAGCAGCAGACGATGTTTGGCAGATAATTTAGCATGGTGCCGTGTGCACCGGTGACGAAACGGTTAATATTTTTTAGTGTTTTCTGACCGTAAACTTGCGATACCAAGCGAATAGATCATCGAGAAAACAGTATTATTTTAATTTTCTATTTTTAAAGTTCTTATAAAAGTACTGAAAACGCCGCGCGGCGCATGTACATCGCGAGTCGTCTTCTCTTGAAAACGTACGGTTGAGATAACCGGAAAAATGGTCACCAACCGTCGTTGTAGATAAACGTAATATTTGATATGTGTATCATGCTAAGCGTAAGCTATGATATGTTACTCTACTTTATTGTCACACGATGAGTAATATGTGGTGACACGCTCGTGGAGTTGATTATATCGCGTCTAGGTTAAAATTAGAATATGTAAACATCCTTAATGACATTTAAGAAGGAGAACATTTTCAATGGCGCCATGTAAAACGCAGTTTTATAAACAGAATCGCACCGTTTTATATGGATTTCGACTAAATATTTTCTAGAAGTCGAGTTATTTTTAACTGCTGGTCAAAACAATTGCAAGGTGCTCCTAAATATATTCGTAATAAAACGTCTTCGCAGGAAGAATGTATTGCAATTTCAATCCGTTTAATGTTTATACAAATTATATACTTTATGCGTACTAAATTAATATTGAATAAAATCATTGATATTTAATTTAAATAATTATTAAATACACTAAAGAAAATCTCTATTATTTTCGATGATGAATAAAAAAATTAAAAACGAAATGAAAACCGGTATTTACATAATGTATTTCAGACTGAACGACAGTGTGAAATATCGATAATATTGTTCAAACGATAAAACTATTGTTTCATCCTTGGAAATAATATACAAGCAAGGCAGTTTTTTTAATACGTACTGAAATAATTCAAGATATATGTACAATAATAATATAGCTAGGTATGTAAGGAAACAATAAATCTGCAAAATCCATCATGTTTCGATTTAAATATTCGAAATCGAAGAATTCTCGTGAATACCAAAAGTCTCTATATTAACTAACTATAATGTCATATTGCAGTATGGCAGTACAAAAAAAAATTCCATAATAACACCTTGGACGCAACAGGATACATCGAGAACAATAAAAACTGTTTCATTTTCACGGGTATCTTATTCCATAGAGCTACCTATAATATAACTTTTCAGTGTATTCAGCTATTTCCGAATATTTCAGCCGAGGGATGGTAAAATACTTTGAAAAATATTCGTTCACGTTTAGAAATCAGCAGATTCGTTATATCCGCGTTAGTATTTTAAAAAATAATAACTAATCGAAGATGGGCGAACAAAGCCCGCGTATATAGTCTCACATATTTCGATTTCTGACACGACAGTAATACAGTTTTGCATAATGTACCGGAAAATTACGCTCACTCCCGAGTCCCGAAAATAACGAATGGAACTCTTTTCCGCCGCACTATTCATTTGCAATCTGTCACACGTCGCAGATTTCAATACGAATGAACGTTTCTAATTTTTCGACCAGATCGCATTGTTGTTGTTGGTCGCCGTTTGCGCATTACAATGAATAATCTCGTTGGTTATTAATTAGAGCGTATCCGTCGTTAAGAGTCAAAAATACGACTGCGGCGGCGGCGTCGTGTACTTGAAATTTTAATGGCCTACGACCAAGGGTACCAGAAAGGATTTTCTAGCAACATTATATCACGGTCGTTTTAAATATAATATCCGTTTGCTTTTCGTTTCATTAAATTCCTGCGGCGTGGTTCGCGAATCGCCCCCGGCCCACTTAACTTTGCGGACCCGCTCGTCTATAATGTATTATGTTTGTGTAATATTATTATTATTATTGTTATTACGTAGGGAGTTATGTGCGTTTGGCAAACGGGCTGAAGCACATGGCCGACTACGAGCGCTGCAAAGCCAAACGAACACGGATAATATAATATTGTTGGACGCGGTTTTCTGCAGCGGAACGAGCGACAAACGATTGCGAATCAAATATGTTTACGTGTAACGATTTCTCAACGTGAGAACTCATTACGCTTCATGATTGTTGTTTTAAACGTTTTATTGCTGTCTGATCGTACCGTAAAAATATTACACCGTAAAACCTCGATCATCCGAACTAATCGAGACCGCACCTGTTTCGGATACTGGAAATTGTTGAAAAAAAACCCATTTTTTTTTTTTTTTTTTTTTTTTTTTTTTTAACATACAATTATCATTATTTTTATTATTATTAGGTACGAAGTCTGTTCAAAAAGTACCAGGACAAATGTTATTGAGGCTAATCTATACATGATAACGTTTTAAATTATAAATAGATATATTCCCAACGTATTAGATAATATTTTGAACAAAACCCGAAATCGCTATCTTATCTCAGTTTAATATTATACGTTGTTAAATCTAGTCAGTTTGTTTCGATCTCCGTTTTCGTCATGTCCGAAATTAACGAACAACGTGTGTGCATCAAGTTTTGCTTGAAACTTGGTAAAAATGCAACTGAAACGTACACAATGATTAAAACTGCTTTTGGGGACGATTCTTTAAGTCGCTCCGTTATTTTCGAGTGGTTTAAACGTTTCAAGGATGGTCGACAGTCAACTGAAGATGATCCACATACGGGAAGACCGTCGATATCCAGAAACGATGATGTTGTGGCGAACATTTACGAAAAAGTGCGAAATGACCGCAGATTAACTGTTCGTGAGTTAGCAAATGAGGAAGGAATCTCAATTGGATCTTGTCATGAAATTTTAACAGAAAATTTACAAATGAGAAGGGTAGCTGCTAAATTCGTTCCGCGGTTGTTGACATCGGAACAAAAGGAAAATCGTTTAACGATTTGTAAAGACCTTAAAAATCGATCTGCTGATATTAATTTCATTAAAAACATCATCACAGGGGATGAGACATGGATTTATGGGTACGATCCAGAAACAAAGTTACAGTCATCTCAGTGGAAAACAAAATTTTCCCCTCGACCAAAAAAAGCTCGCCAAGTGAGATCGAATGTCAAGACAATGCTGATTGTTTTTTTTGATATTGAAGGTATTGTTCATTATGAATTTGTGCCCCATGGACAAACAGTCAATCAGGTATTCTATAAAGATGTATTAATACGTTTGCGAGAAAGAATCCGCAAAAAGCGCCCAGAAAAATGGCGAAGTGGAACCTGGTTTCTTCATCACGACAATGCGCCAGCACATTCAGCTTTGTCAATTCGTGAATTTTTGGCTGAAAAAAAAATACCTGTGGTCCCGCACCCTCCCTATTCTCCTGATCTAGCCCCATGCGATTTTTTTCTTTTCCCGAGATTAAAATCTGCGCTTAAAGGACAACGATTTCAAGATGTAGAGGAAATTAAAGCGAATACGGCAACAGAACTCAAAGCTATAACTTTAGAACAGTTCCAAAGGACTTTCGAAAAATGGCAAGATCGCTGGAACCACTGCATATCGTCTAGAGGAGAGTATTTTGAAGGCGATGTCTTTAAATAATATGTAACTTCATTTTTGTAATTATTAAAAATAAAATCCTGGTACTTTTTGAACAGACCTCGTATATTAGTATTGCATTGTGTAAATTTAGAAATATACTATCGCAAACTACTTAGGAAAATACTCGTATGTTTTTCATATTTTTTCAATATCAATTGTCAATAATAATTTCCAATTGTGTAAACACACATTTGCTCGCAATACTCGTCGAGTCTTGGATCGAGGTTGGGGATGAATTCCTCGCTTCTATAGGTTTGTCCAATCGTATGAAATTTCACGTTTATCTGGCCGTAACCTTTCAAATAGAACAGACGATACGAATTATAGATTTATCAACTATCACGGTTTTCCATCCGATAGTCGCTCACGTTCAACAATAATACTATAACGCACTTAAACTACACGGACGTAAACGGACGAACGATGAATAATTTAACGCGGCAACATTTTCTTCAAATGACAGTTGGTGACATTTTCACGAGAAACAAGTAGAAATTGAAACATCACGGGACGATACTAGATCGATAATAGAGTTCATATTATTTTCGTTATTTTCAGGTTCCGTTACCGCTTCCGATATCTCTATGATAATCGACTTCGGGCCAATATACAGTTTTTATATTAATTCCAGTAGTACCGCAATCATATTAAAATAGTATGCATATAAAGTTATGAATTTATTATATATACATAATTATTATTATTTTTTTTTTTTAAATGATTTTTAGTTCTGATTGCAGTCATGCACCGACACGAGAATATAATAAGTAATTTTTAAAAAATTAAAAGATCGAAAGTCTGCTGTTCATTGTTGCGTTCACAGAATCTGTTTTCTCCGCGTGCTCGATACCGCGTTTGAACTTCTGTTTCGAGAGACGATAAAAAAAATATATGTATTTTCGCATACCTACATATGTCTATGTGTACATTTGTACACAGGTAACACGATTGTAATGCTGTACTGCGAATCAAATCGATCGAACTCGTTATGAAGTCCAAGAAAGAAATACTTTACCGCGGTCGTTTATCATTCATAATTAAGAGATTTGCAGCGGCAATAATTTACATGGCATTCTCGGTGTAGCCAAAGACCTGTCGACGACGCCTGTTTAACGGTTTCGTTTGTTCGTGCTGCTTGAAAATCCAAATGTTTCCATCCTTTGCCGCTGGACATTAATCGCAAACATTTTATTATACGTGAACCGCGTAGGCGCATCATATTATGTATTACTTTTGCGCGTGCTTCCGACCGGCGTTGAACGTGTATCGTACGCAATTTATAATTAGTTATTAAACGGCCGTGTTCGATTTAAGTTTTGCACACGATAAGTTTCGTAATAATATAATGTTAACACCGCATCGTAGATACACATATAAAAGCGTTCGTGTGCATAACACCGAGTGTTACTTAGCACGAATGTTGAAACCGGCCCAACATTTTGACATATTGCAACTACAATAAATTACTACGAGATATCGAGCCGACGTGTAAATTTAAATTTACATTTTGAATAGTTTCAGACAATAATATAATACTCAACAGTAGGTAATACACATAAATGTGTGCGCGTGAACGTGTATGGTTAGAAAACTGTACGGGCAAATTTAACAATAATAAAAATTATATACAAACATACGTTATGCGTACTACACTTGGACAAAATACAGTATCGTAGACCCGGTGAGTGATTATTTGCTATAAGCTTTATTTTTTTTCAATTTTTTACTGTACGTGTACTATAATCAATATTAAAAAACAACAAACCAGTTTACAATATCCTGGAGACCGATTCATCTCCAATATCAATGTGGGTAATTATTATTAATAAATATAATTATATTTTCGAGGCTGCGAGAAAAAAAAACAAAATTTTAATTAATCAAATGGTAAATAATCATTTTTTCAAGTTCGAAATATTAAATTTTATTGTGATGGTCTTGTGCAATACGCGTGGCACAGCAGTATTCGTTCATGGAGTGTACCCCAACGGCGACTACCCACATAAGTGTTTACCAACATCTATAGTATACCTTACACTAACCATGTGAATAGGTTTTTTTTTTCGTTATTGCTATACAACTCAAATGATATATTACAGATGATTTTGTCAAAGAAAAATATTAATTATAATAACATGGTGTTCAACAATAATCACTATAATTATCAGAAAAAATAAATTGAAAAAAAAGTGCAAAAACACGCAAGGACTCTAGTTCTTAGAACACGAAAAAGTAATGTAGATGTCGGTAAAACAATTTTTTATTTACGATAATAGTTGAATGGTTGGTATTTGAATTACTTAATATTTAATTGTAATATTATAAAAAAGAAAAAATGTATTATCATCAATATACACGCTTTTTTGTGATCAACCTCGCACGTGTGACAAAATAAAAACGATTTTTCTGTTGTAACTTACTAAAACTCGTGACCCATCGGTTACAGATTAACAATTAACACTGAATATTTGAAAAAAATAACTCGACTTTGTTGGTAATTTCAAATTATAAATTGATATGAAAACGTACAACGTTCTGGATAATCGTAAAAAGGAAAATCAACTTTGACATTTTTAGCGTAAAAAGGACACGGATAATACGAGATATGTGTTCAATAGAAACTTCGAACGGCTGAATCGAGACTAGACACGTAACGTGATCGAAATCCTGGAACGTTTCGTCAATACTTCTAGAAACGTTATCGGGGCTCTGACGATGAACAACGAGGTAATTATAAATATATCAGAATCGAATAAAAACATGGACACAGTTTATTGTTTAATGTGTTCCTTTGTCAGATTTGTTCGAAATTACATGGGTTGACAGAGCGATGATTGTCGTTTCGATTGGTTAAAAATCAATAACACTAAATGTAACCTAATAAATGTAATACAATACACAGTTATGAGACAACGAGTTTAGAAGTATACCTACGTCTCAGGCAAGAAAATAACGCGAATGCATGCAAAATTAAAAAAAACAACAATGAAAATATCTCAATACTCGCACGAAAATAATAAATACAGTTACTCGTATTAGGTATTTTACTCATTATAATTTTTATTTATTCAAAATATAATTAGTATGAAATCGTCCTCTGTTCCGTATAACAATTGTCATTATTTATTCATTTTAATACAAGTAGATAATAATGGTATGTTAGTGAAATATAGGCACAATTATATTATAGTTTTTAAAATATTACATAATTTCATATTATAATATTTCCATTATATTTAACTATTTATAAAGTATAAAACAAGTATAGGTTAAATATTGTCTCGATAGAGTTTTGAAAAAACACATATCGTCATTTTTAAATACTTAAAAATATCACAAAAAATATAAATTATAATACAAGTATATGTCAAGTTTTAAAAAATTTCATTCGTTAGTATAAGTTAGGTTTTAAAAAAATCTTATAATTAAAGAGAACAGTTTTGACAAAAGTGTACCTACTAATTTCATTGGAATTTTTTTTTTGTAATCGCGCGTCTTTTGTAGTTTTTAAACCGTTTAATATTTTTTTGTTTTTTGAAATTTTTTTATATTATTTTGAGCACTGCTAATTTTGATATATATATATATATATATTTGATACAAGGCCGTATCTGGGGGGTTCAGGGTGTCTGGGCCCCTTGCAACTTCTCCAATATTTTACGAATGTTTAAAATAATTATTTATTTTTAATACCAACATAAATATTTTCAGTCAAAAATCAGTTAAGCTCCAATTAATCATTGGCGACTTTTAGTTTTATATCATAATATCATATGAAAATATGATATTAATTTTAATAAAAAAAGATTAAATATTTTATTTTTAACCAAATATCAAAAGTTAAAATCTAAATTCAATGAAATTACAATATACATGTGTTGGACCCCTCCGAAAAAAAATTTCTAGATACGGTCTTGATTTGATGTATATATATATATTTTGATAATATAATATCTAAACCGTTATTATCGACGATTATCAATAATTATCAAAGATTATGAGTGTACTTACATATTACAAATGTTTTTTTACATATACCATAACATATATTCAATATTGCTTAAAAATTAAAACCAATGGTTTCCAAACTTTTTTTGGCGGAAACGGGAATCATATCTTTTTCGTTTTAGGCGGAAAAGGGCTATGGCGGAATTATTCAATATTATTTCGGCGGAAACGGGTAACTTCCATAACTTTAGGCAATATTATTTTATTATATAGATAAAGAGTGGTTTTCACGGATGAATTAATTTAAAACATTTTTCTTATAAAACATCGAAAGAAAGAAAAAAATAACGGACGAGTCAATTTTGAAAATGCCGCTCTAGGCAGATGCCTAGCTCGCCTATACCTTGAGCCGGCTCTGCTATTAGCTTATATAATATTGATAAATTATGACTTCTGGTATTACTTTACCAACTATATCTATTGACTTGTTATTTTCGGGAATGCGTTTCATAACATCAGTAAGAAAGTTCAAAAAATTTTCCCGCGCATCTCGTAAACAATCTCGTAAACAATATAATAGCTCGTGTGACATTGCTCTTCATTTAGAATATAGATTCGTCAGCCATCACTGTTAACAGATGTTGTAAACAAGAAATAATTCAATCAAATCAAATAATGTGGTAATTTAATTTTAATTTTTTTTCTTCGAGTACATAATATATACTATAACAACAAAACTTAATTTAACACGCGATCGAATATTAAAATTAAAAAACAAAAAAATTGTGTCTGAAATTCTAGACGATAATGGAGCTTGTAAGCCTGGAACAGATTGTGTGTGTGTGTGTGTGTGTCATTGATTTAAAAATTAATTGGTGGACAATTTATTTACGCGTCGACCCGTCACCGACGTATTGGCAACGTTATGTTCTAGACAGGTTAGAATACGTATTTCGAACTACGGTTTCCAGAACCAATCATTTTTGAACGCTTTCGCGATTATCAATTATTATTACTATTTTTTTTTTTCACTCCAACGGTGTCAATTAATGGGTACGTTCTAACGTACCGTAAAACGGTTAATTAATAATAAATCCGGTCGATCGGTGTTGTTGACATATTTCCTCACTTTTCCCTCCGTTTTGGTGATAGTTATCTCATTTAGTACTTTAAAACGATATTTGGTTTCGGGTTTCGAGAAGAAAAAAGTAACCATATTGGGAATATTCGCTGCAGGCCAACTAATCAGGGAATAATTGTTTCTGGATTTCAAATGTTATTTCGATTTAGCGTCGAAAAACATGATAATGTCTTTTAGCACGATGTTGAGCAGTGCAAGAATGGATTCAGGTGTGCAATGATTTAACGAAATACTCATTCAAAAATATTTTGGATAAATGAATAATAATTTTAGAAAAACAACCTACCTTATATTTATTTGTCAAATATTAATACAGTAACCGGGGGGGGGGGGGGGGGGAGAGAGAAGCTTAATCCACTCTGTAAAAACAGTTGCTTTGGGTTCAGCGGCCGTTATATTATCAAACCATACAAAATTATAGTACTTACCCCATTGATTTTCGTCCGTCCCTCAGATACGTTTTAATTTGGTTTTTGTTTCGCAGGAAAATCGACAATCTCGCCTATTTCCGTGTATGTAAATGTTCACGATAAAATGTGTAGACATCGAAAGTGTACTACTGACATATATTGTTAAACGTCTTGAACAATGTGCGTTGTTCGATTATCATGCGTTCCAGTGAACGAACCTGTATAATTAACTTTTCCATCGAACTTTTATTTTTTAAGATGGTTGTGCAATCTATAATATTATTTTCAACAGTTTACCACATGCTAGGAGATTTTTTCTTCGTTCGCGATGTGTATTGACTTTTAAAAGTTTGACGTATTTATAAGCAAAATCTGCATTTGCATAATATTTTATCGAACGGTTGATTGGTGGTTAGCTTATGTTACAGCTTACGGAAATCGTTCAGAAAAAGTTTCATTTATTTCGATGCGCTTTTTAAAGTTAAATAAATAAATAAAGTGTTTTCCCGTCAAAGTTAATACGTTTTTCGAGTTCTTTGATGTTAAGGTCGTGTGCGCAGTCATTTTAGGTTTTCGAATTTCGACCTCTATACTAAATAGAAATTGATAAAAAAAAAATTATATCGCAGTCATTATTATTACCATAGAATGCATTACGTAACAAAAGGTAATTCGAATGCGTAGGCTATATAAATTTTGTTCCCAATTTGTTTGTGGAGCACAACCTATTGGCGTAAAGCGAAAACCACTCGTTAATCTCGACGACAGATGGCGCGACGTGACGTCGTTTCGGTCAAAAAACCGAAAAAACGGTAATGTAATAACAATAGCAGTACATTTTAGGTCTGTTTATACCCTGCAAAACGTAAATTGTAGAAGCTCATATTATCATTGATTTACGAACTGTTAGTTTCAAATCGTTCATGCTACGAAGCGCACGCCTATGTCCGACAATCCTAACCGTAACGATTAAATTTAAATTTAATATAAACTGTTTCGTTATTATTGTGTAGGTATTTTATTTCATTTTATCTCTTTACCTAATTTTGTAAAAAAAAAAAAAAAAACAGTAGTCATCATACAAAATAAAAATAAAAACGGTTTACTAAAATTCTTATTTTTGTTTTTAATCGGTTGAACTATGAAATTTCGTTTTGAAAGAATTGGCTCTTCGCGTTCGTTCGCAGCGCCATCGGTTCAACGAGTAATTCGTCAACCTAAAACCTGCACCGAGGCGAGATCTATCGTCGTCGTAGTAAAACGGTGAAACGCTAAAATTAGCATTACGCGCAAATCACAACAGTGCACTCAATAATACGAAGATTGCTACCAATATCCAACGGAAAAAAAATTGAATAGTATTTTCGAATGATTTTTCGCTCATGCAAGTTCGCTCAGACCGAGTTGATTCAACCAACCGACTTCCGCCTCGTTTTCCCACAGTTCAACGCTATAATATTATGCGCAGATTACAATATGTGCGCACTGTACTGCATTAAACGCGTTTTACTGTAAAACTCTACAGTTTTTTTTTTAGATCATATTTTTAAATGTCTTTTCGCCTGAGTAACAGATTAGGACCGAATCGTTTGAACTATTTTCCGTTTCGTTTCCCGTCCATCATTTACTTTTGTTCTACAGAGTTCGTTTGCCGGATTGCAGTGTCGTCGCTGCACGATTTTTAATTATTTTTCCGTGTCGTAGAACGTACCAAAATATTTGTGCATCACGGTTTCCAATATATTGGTAATACGTGTGTATTATTGCGCATGTCGTCGCCCTAAAGCTGGTCAGGTGAGCCGATTTCGCCGCACGTTGTCGCAACAGTTTCCGCCCACGGCGGATAACCATCTACTATTAAACTAAGATTGTTCGGACGGTAAATTTATACGGACGAAACCGCACCGCGAAGCTGAGTTCATGGTTTTCAAATCGGCAAACAAGAAATACGCGTTTCAAACATTGCGGTGTTCTAATAGAACTATAATAATATCTCGACCAGACGGGATAGAAAAAGACGGCGGGCCGCGGCATGAACGTACCGAAGGATGCAATAACTATGGCTGAAACATCTCATGTCAGTTCGAAGAAATCCTACGGGACGGTCCACAACATATTGTTGTCATGGGCGCGATAGAATGGGTTGGACAACTACAAATCTAATTTTAATGATGGTAAAGCGACAATGCCAAAGCCGTATAAAAAATTACATTTTTTATCGTTAATTATAAACATTATGGAGAAACTCAGGAATGCTGTTAAAACACTGTTTCTTTTACGTAATTAAAAAAGAAATACAATAATTCTTAAATTACTATAATATATAATATGAACAAAACAAACATCATGTTTTTATTGTCAAAGGAAGTATTGTAATTAATAAATCTCCGTGGGGTATATTAACGGTATATCAAACAATTTGAAACAATTAATAATTAGTGTTTCCCGTTAGAAACAACCAACGTAGTTTATATGTTAATTAAATTAGCAAGTAGCTGTAAATTCACTTAGTTATACTATGTATTAATATTACGAGTAATTTGATTAGTTTTAATTTTAATAACACGTATTTAGTTTGTCGTATAAACAGGAGTGCTAAATAAATTCGCAAAACAATAAAATATGTATAATATGAAATCAAAATAAAATTATATTAATCGGATATTATTTTTATTTTTATTTTTTGAAGACTGTTGAGAACACTTGTTTACGAGATGCAAATCTTACAAATGCCCTTTTAAATGTAAGCTTATTGAATAATTCATTATTTTCGGTACATTATAGATTCACTTACAGCATTGAAAATGTATAATGCAAATTGTTTTTAACCTATTATTATAATTGCAGCCTACCAGTTCGGGGTGTAAATATAGCCTGTATATTTTATTTGAATAAAACGCATTAAATATTTGTTGACGTTTTTTCTTTCTATTACACGCGTAGCTATATACTCACCGTGATTTGTTAAATTACTGGTTACGACAGACAACATTAAGTAACAACACTATTCGTTTACAACTAAAATAATAAAACGACTATACATTTACGCCTGTATTGTATTCGTACGAGACACTTTGAATATTTTAATTTATTTTGAAACCGATTCGGAACTGACGCGTTTTACGATTTCGTATTTTTATTACGTATACCAGGAGCGTACCCAGGATTTTTTTATGGGGGGGGGGTCCAAAATTTTTATTTTATCTGTTCTCTAATTATAATTATAGTTTAACTCAATACCAACAAATTACTGTTAATATACTAAAGTAGGTTTATATATTGTAGATATATTATTTAATCTATAAACTTTGAAGATAATGGGAAATTAAAATACACCATATACTATTAAATCGTTGAATATGTATATATATATGTAATATATATATATATATATATATATATATATATACACATATATATTGCATGTATTAATTTAAAAAAGGACCTCGCGCGTATATCTTAATAAAATAAAATAAGTGCAGACCTCATAAATTTAGCATACGGTGCCTAACATAATAATATAGTAAGAATAATTTTAATGCGTTTTGTTATGAATTATTTTCACTCGTACGCGAATATCGAAATAAAGACGACGACGATTTCGTAAAGTCGTAATTTGTAGTATTAATAATTATTGTTATATGACTACAATGGCAGTGTAATAAAAATAGTTTTATACGAAAATTAACGCTTACCTCATCGCAAGCCGAACACCTCGGTTTGAATTTTTGTGCATAGTGACGTTCGCAGTACAAATGGTCTTCGTACAGACAATAAGTCAGATCGACGAGGAGCTCTTGGCATTCGGTGCAAGTGAAGCATGTCGGATGCCATAAAACTGTATCGCCAAATTTAGACGCGAACACTCCTATTTCACCTGGTTCAACATTTTTCTGACATTTCGGACATTCCTACGAGCGCGACAAACAAAATTTACTATTATTAAAATCAAAATCTTTACAAGCTACGCGCTTATACAACTTATATTAAATTATCTATACGTAATATGTTTCTCGTTGTCAAAGTGTTCTGTGATACGTAAAATTAATACGATTTAAACGGAAATGTCGATACAATTATTATTAAATAAAGTTAGTCCGAGTATTGCAAGTAGCTATTCACGTATTTTTCTATAGTGAAAACGAACAACTTAAGAAGAAAAACACGGAATAATTCAAACAATTACAATTTATTGTCATTACAATTGTACGCGCGTTGTACAAAAATCGAACTGATATCATATATTATGTACGATTACAATTATTAATGACCAGGGCTCAGGTTATATCACTTAAAATCATTAAAATAAGCGCTTAAAAACATCATTATAAACACTACAATAAGTATTTAAAAAATTTAAAATCAAGCAAATATATTTATTAAAAAAAAATATAAAATTCTAACTATAAAAATCAAACAAAATAAAAATAAATCTTCGCTTTCAAGACTTTAAGGATTTTATGGATTTTCTAAGTAGTTTTTCTGAAAAATGAAATGTAAACTGTTATCTCTATTCTTGATCATTCTGACGTTTGACACTCAGTTCTATTTTCAGCGTTGGAATATCTTTGTTAACCCTATAACGATGCCTTGGGCGACGACGAACTACGTGACAACGTATATAAGATAAGAATTAATTTTAACTTTAATTCTATCAAGAACGACTTTGCAGGAGAAAACTAGAATCACGTAAAAAAAACTGGTCAAATAAGCAAAAATAATCAGAAGAACTGGAAATAAGCATTTTTTTGAAAAATTGCTGAAAAAGTAAAAAAAACCACTTTCAAATTTCATAATTGTACGTGTTATAACTTGACATACACTTCTATAGCACTCTGATACATTTTAAGTCAATCCATAAAAATAAGCAAATGCTTTAACTCCCGAGCCTTGTTAATGACTATTCGTGGTCAATCTATACGTTTATAATAATTATTAAGACTTAATTATTATAATTATGTGCTGAAAGAAAACTCATTATTTCAGCAAAATATGTATGATAAAACGTATCTTAATTGTACGTCAAAAACGACAAACCTATTCCAGATATTCGATAAAGGACTAATGTTTTTTTGGAATCCAAGTACACGTCCAATCTAGAGGTGGATCTATGGGGAGGTTCAGGAGGTCAGTTGACCCACAATTAATATTTGTTGACAAAATCGGCCTCTTAAAGAAATTAATACTAGACTGGGACAAATTCCCCAGTTGCCAACCCCCAAATGAGGCCAATTATTTAATTGTATAGTACAGTAAAACATTTCTAAGTCATGTAAGTCTCCATAAAATAAGATAAATGGGAACGTTCTCATTGAGAATTAACTTAAATACACATATTATATTATAATATGTGTATTTAAGTTAATTAAAAAAAAGTTAATTAAGTTAAAAAGTTAGTTATTAAAGTTAGTTTAAATTAATTAAAAAGAAAAAAAAACAATAAAGATCATATTATGATCTGATAGTGTTTTTTTTTTTTTTTTTTTTTTTTTTTTTTTTGTTACAAGGCTTCATTTATAATTTTATAATTTAGTTTCAATTAAATAAATTAATAATCCAGTTTCAGTCCTAATAAATGGCCTCTTGAAAATAGTTTGACGCACAATTCTCTAAATGTGGATCTGCCCCTGGTCCAATCATGATTGTGTTGGAAAAAATATAAAAACTAACCACGTGATAAGTGCATTCTCTGGCGTATCCAATGTCTAACGCTATCTCGTTTCTAGCGTTTATGAAGTCCTCGTAGCTCTGGTGATGCCTTTGCTCCACGTGTTTGCAATACGTCAACGCTAAGTCTTGCTTGGGTAGTTGCACGACTACTTGCTTGTCCCGGTACTTCTCGCCGGCCGTGCCCAGCTTAGGAACTTTATTGGACGGTAAACTGTTGAAGTATTTCTCTACCTGCACATCCGGAACCGTGATAATTAACATGTAACCACCGTCGATTACAATTACTCGATTTATATAAATTATCGTTTATAACGAATACGATGGACACTTACCTTGTGACTGGGCAGCCCGGGTGGAACCCACGAGTATCCTTGGCTGTAAGACCTTTCCTTCGACACCCTCTTGTCCGGATCTTGGACCGGCTTGAAACCGAGTCGGTCGCGTACGTTGACCCACTCCTCGTGCAGCACATCGTGCGAGTCCTTTGTACATTTACAGCTGCCGCATGTCTTCCTGGAACGCGAAACACATGTATACACGTATAGAGGCAATCGCGTCAGACTACGTCGTTAGTGATGTGTCCAATTATACATTTGTTTCCCGCTGCGCGGCTTCAACAACAATATAATATAATACATCTGTATATATGCATAGACAAATATACCGGGTGATCAGAATTTCATAATACGACAGCGGTTCTGCGTCTTTAAACACATGAAATATAGAATAAATCAGTGAATCGAGTAAATTTAAACATTGAAGTTTCACAAATAATTTTTGATCGTATATCACTGTATAAAATTACACTGTACTGGAAATGTTAGTGTATTTTGCGTATTACTTATACGAAAAAACCGCTGCGACGCTGTCACATGAATTTCCGATCGTCTGGTGTGTAATATGTATTAATATACAAGTACATATTAACTATATTATATTATATTACGTACGAGGGTCGGCCGTATATGTTAACACATATACACACATACACACACACACACACACACACACACACACACACACACACACGCACGCACACGCATAATGTATAGGTATGCGTACAATTTGCAGCCAAATTACCTAATGATAAGCTCGCAAAGCTCTTCCTGTCCAAAGACTTTGCCGTAAAGTTCGAGTATTCGCACGCACGCAAACTTCAGCCCCGGCCAAGGGATTAGCGGTGAGTCCAGTCCGCTGTACAGTGGACAACAGTGAGCCTTTAGGTCTAGCATATCCTTCGGCACCGGTCCTGCGGGAAATTACGGAGCTCAAATCGCGGTGCACAATACCATTGCCGCGGTTTTTAAACGCGTAGTGTTACGTGTACGTGTTACGCGCGCGCGCATCGCGTCCAGTGACACGAACAGTGAATGCATTTGCATGCGCACCGATTGCGCAACTGTGACACGAGTAGGGCGCGCATGTCGTTCAAGGGCAACACGGACAACCCTATTTAAAACGCGGTTGTTGTTATAACCATTCATTGCCTAAACACGAAACGACCAACAAGTGTCCTAAACATGCCCCGAGCTATACGGCGATCACTGCAGGATGTATACATATACACTTATAAGTGGGTGCATTAACGTTACGTTTAGCTACTGCACGTGCGCGCTCGAAAAACATCTGTACTCGTCACTGCGTATTCGCGACATATTATTACGTGACGATGGTGTATTAGAATATTTTAACATTTTATGGTATGTACTGCGAATTTAGAAAACGTCCTGCCACGGTGCACATTACGTGGTATATCTCGGACGTCGAAAACGGTGTAATGTTTTCGCGCACAGGTTTTCCGATAGAATTTTTTCGAAAGAATGTTTGTTCGGACGACGGCACGTGTGCCATTATGTGATTGTTCGTTTCTACAGCCGATTTAGTGGAGGTATGCTCTTGCACAGACTGTTTAAGACCGGTCCGCGGTGTTTACGTCGCCGAAGACAAATTATACGGAAGCACGGCTGTGGCGGCGACGTAAATAGACGATAGCAATGTGAAAATCAAAACAATTTCTTGCTGTCGCGAAGAATAAAATGAAAAAAAGTAATAAATATAAAATAAAAACCAATACCATTCCTTCTTTATGATAGAGACGAGAATTCCTTGAAATTGTTCTTGATTCGAACGCGTTTTTTCGATATCGAGTTTCTATAAACGCACGCTCAGCAAACGTTTTCCGATGTATCCGACAGCGAATTTATCAGCGGAACGTTATTTATCAAAAACCCAATCGAATACGTCTCACGGGATGACGGACGATATATAATGTAAGACCGTTAAATCACTACCGCAAGTTCGGCTATGAAAAAACTTAGAAGAGTTAAAAATTAATCCTTTAGTTCATTTCTTCCTTTTCCAATTGATTAGTCTCCAAATCCTATAAGATATGACCTTTGGTTTCACAATTCTATTAGTCTTCGGAAATATTAAATCATACTTTCACGGTCCTATAATTTTTCTCTCTCCAGGTTAAGTTAATATCCGCTAATCTTTCCATCTACTTCGAACGCAACGTTCAGAATTAACCGATAACTGATCTTTCTCATTTGTTTAAATCCGTCCTTGATGTTTATTTTTGCATTTATGCCATTTACATATATTCGTCCCATGACATCGTCTTGAGCGATGTCCAAATCGAGATAAGACTGTTCGGGGTATTCGTTATTAATAAATGTTTTCAACCAAAAAAAGAGTAATTATTCTATGAATATTTTTTAGTTACGTTTGTATTCTTAGCAAATTCTTCTATTCCTATTTAAAAAAAAAACCCGTATAACAGGTACAATGACAGAGAGTGTTTACAAACTATTTACAACGTTATGATTGGCAATTTACCACTTCTTAATATCACCATATTACCTCGAGTTGTAAATCATTCAAGTTATTCCACCAAATCGGTAATTAAGATAAAATATCGTTTAGATCAGCGATTCCCAAACTGTGCACCGCGGTGCCCTAGAGGTACCACGACCATTTTCTAAGGGCATTGCGGTCTACGTACGGTTCATAACAAATAGTTTAAAATTTATAAAATTGTTTTTCCTTATGGTTTTCGTAAAAACTTTAGAGCAAATAATGTAATATTTTCTATTGTATATTCGGATCTTCTCATTTTAACCTTATAATAATTTTATATAATAATTATAAACATAATAACAATAATTTTTATTTATTTATTTTTTAAGTTTAAAAATGCATTAATTTATAATTAAGTTAAATTTTAAGAAAATTAATAAAATTGGTTATCAATAGGTTTTTTTTTGTTCTGTAATGTAGTTCACAGCAGGGCACCATGGCTAAATTGGGTCCAAAAAAAGGCACCGCTGAAAATAAAGTTCGAAAACCGCTAGTCTAAATCATCGAATTAACCATCAAACCGTTAACATCTCTAGCCATTCCTACTCACAATAAAGCTTCAAACATATTTTAGCAGTTACACTTATTATGCACCGAAATCATTTAGTCGCGTTTCTAAACATACGATAAACCTTTTCAAATAAAGGAACGAATATAATTAGAATAACATAAAGTTTAACCATATGCTGTGGTTCAATTGTCTGTTAATAAACGCTAATGACTTTAATAGTTTTAAAATAATTTTAATCAACGGAGTTGTTAAGCGCCCGTCGTCGGAAAATTGTATTCAGAATTCTTTCATTCATAATTTGATAAAATTAAATATAAATTGACTGTACGTTTTTATATAGATATTTGGAAAATGGGAAGCATATAATATTTAAGATATTTTTTCCGTGACATAATTCAAAGGTCACCGATCAATATTTTTGCACATAAAAAAAAAAAAAAAAAAAAAGAAGAAATGTCGTAATCCATAGTGAGAACTAAATTGAAGCGGTAAGCATTAAAAGTATTCAAGCGGCGTTTGTCGTTTCGTATAATTTGCGAGAAAATCAACAAAACGCTGATCGATTAGCATACAGTACGCGCGATAAAAAAAAGGAAAGCTCGAACTTGGTTGAAATATAATATTATAATGTATGATTACAGCGGCAGTTGTTTACTTTTCGTCTCGGTAAGCATGCGAGCACGACCGTCGGTTGGCAATAATAATAATAATAATAATTTTATAAAACCGTAAGTGAAAAAGGGGAAAAAAAAGTAAAAATGCCACTCGAATCCTTTTTATCCCTGCATCATAAAGTGCTGCGGTGAGAGTTTATTAATAAAACATCTTTCAGACAATGTTGAACACAGTGTTATACACTCTAAGGTGTTAAACGAATAATACAATAATAATTCAATATCGCGATAATATCGAATATTTTATCGACCGTTTTACGTCGCGACGAAATGAATAACAATGTTACATTGCCACGGTAACATATGCGTCACTAAGAGGTATCGAGGGGTATCTTTGCTACCCCAGACATTTTTGTAGGGTAGCGAGAATATTTCCTTGCTACTCTAAAAAAAATTATAAATTTTAAAAGTATATTCGAAGTTCATTATTCAAGTGTGTACGAATATAGACGATCTATTATTGTGATTGTATCCAAAATAATTATATTTTGTGATAAGTACAATACGGACAATAAGACGGTGTACGTCATACCGAGTTTTATGAAGAAGAGTTAGCCAATTAAGTGAGCCAGTTATCATATTAACCTTTAAAAATTAATTTTTTAACTTTCTAATAATAAACTTTGCTACCTTAAAATTTGGACTTTAGTGACGCCCAAGCACGGTGATGCAGTCGACGTTCATGCGATCTTCTACCGTCTTGTAGCGCAGCGTTCAACGCTCGTCTTCGACGTCCCCCTTCCGTGCACTACGCGCATATTATTGTTGTATTATCATTTATTGTATTATTATATTATAATATTACGAATCTATCGACAAAATTAAAACGTTACAACAATATGCGTACACGTGCACACGGTGGGGGAATCAAAAACGCGACTGTGTGTTTAAACAGAACCGTTTCCTAGTGTATTGTTATTGTAAAGTATTACTATTTCCCTCCCTCCCTCTTTAATACTTCCGAAGAGTTATTATAATTTATTTTATTTTTTTTGTTTCATCGTCAGTTAAAAACGACCCCCCGATTTTTGTTTCGCTCGTGTATTTGTAGGACCCGCTGACCGATTCACCGCAAAACAGTCGCTTTTCGCTCGATGAATTTCAAAAATTCGAGAAAATCGCAATGCCAACGACGACACATGAATTCCAACGTAACATGCGTTGGTTTCCGAACGTGTTTTGAATGCACGAACGCATCCAGTAAAATATTATACTGTACGGGAAATCAATTTTTTTACTATAATTGTACGTACCTATATGTGCAGTATACTCTTTAAAACTATTTATCAACATGTAAAACTACCTGAAGTTACGTGTCGTACATGTTGCATGTTCCGTTGATTTACTTGAAGCGATTAACAGAAGAAAAAATAACAAATTCCAATTCAAAAGTATACGATAAATTGATTTCTAGCAACTGTCTACATTACATCGTTTGTATTCATCTCCGAACTAGACGGATAACGATGTATATGCCCCTCCCCGCGGACCATTAAATTTGTCACGTGTGTCTAATTCAAGATTAAATTTGTCGATATTGATTGATACGGGAAAGTTTAGGATAATCCGTTTTGATTTCATCGAGCAGTTGTTATCGAATATTCATTAATTTTTACGATCGTCGATTACGATAAGATATAAACATGTATTTGACGTAACAAAAACATGGCACATGTTTCGATTCCAATACTATCGAACGAAATATACTCGAAGAATACCCATTAGGTGCGATTCAAAAATATCAAATGAATTGTAATCAATACTCGCATTTGGAAAATATGCAAAACTGAAGTGCTAGCAGACACGTCGAGTACAACCAGATAAATCGTCACGGTTGTGTTCAAAGCTGATTTAAAAACTATTAAACATTATACCCACACGTTTTTTAAATCTGTACACGTATAATATTTAAGTTTTTATCAAACTAATATATTTTATAAAGACACGATATGAGAATAATGTACTATAAACTAACATTAGGAGTAGTTATAATATCGATTATGATTTATTATACTTTACGCTTATTTTGCCATTCCAAGATGTACAACAATCAACGCAAAAAAGGACGTATTACTTCTTAACATTAATAAACAGAAATAATAAGCAAAGCGTTACGAGACTATGCCAGCCAACTAAACATGTTCACGTGAAATGTACATTGCATATAGTACGACGGTGTAATATTGGGAGTATATGTAACGATTAAAACTATATGCATTGCTATTGAGGCGATTTATTATAGTATTATATTTAAACGCGAATTCAATCAAACATATATTTCGACGCAATTCACTACACATTATTATTATTATTATTATTGTTATAACAATATAGTATATTTTTACCGTAGACATTGTTATTATCAATATTATTATTATATATTATATCGTACGTTTTGTAGAGAAAAACGTGTGTGTAATATATTTATGTATACATATTATACAAACCGGAGCGTTAACCATGTGTGTAAAACGCTGGTCGGCCATATTATTATTGTAGTCGACGTGAAACGAATTCGGTATTGCGATCGTTTAACTGACCACCGGGCGGGGTAGCAGAAAATGACTCCGAAACACTACTGTCATATGTATATGTATATTTTGTTTTCTGGTAAATACATGAAAATCCTTTCTCGAGCCGTAACTAAAAACACGCGTAATTCGGTCAAGGTCCAGCAGCCCCCCGCGTCGCAATAAGTCGATCGTATATTGATTTTTAAAACGATTTATTATATAATAATAATAATAATAATAATAATAAAAACAATTACCCAAATCAAAACGTTTTACACAAGCTTGTAATATTTATTCATTTTATCTACTTTAAATGATAAAAAATTATTTATTTTAGATATAATTATAATATTAATAATTGTTCACTTAATTTCAAAGATGCACATATATAATACGGATTCTTGTATATTTGTTTATCCTCTTTTATCTCGTATATCCAACTTAAGTGAGAAAAAAAATGTATTTGTGTTATTAATCATCATTAATCATATTGTAATGCATTTGCTTTAACTATGTATGCTCTATTGCATTATATGACCACAGCAGCCACGGATTGTCATTCTTAACAAAAAAAAAAAAAAAAAAATTTAAAAAAGATGTGTATCGGTATTCAATTTTACGGTCATAATCGACGTCATTTTAATAAACACGCAGATTTACGCATGAATCATTACAATGTGAAACGTAACGAACAGAACGCCACATTCATATATTTATCGAAAAGAAATCAAAAAACTGCATACCGTATAATGGTGATGACACGACAAAAATAATTTGTTAACAGCAAATTATACGATAAATTTAATGTATCTCAAATTGAAATACCAGTACGAACATTCGGTTTCCTGCGGTAACTTCTAACCCGGGGAGAGGGGTGTGAAAGCGCTTTATTTTTTCTTGACGTAAACTCACATTTTCGTTAAACTATAGTTCAATCACATTTAAATAGGTTTAAATGTCTCATCTAATGTATCTAATATTCTCGTGTGGCAATAAAAAATTTGATGTAGAATAGTAAAAAAAAAAAAAAACGTAGGTATGGTAGCTTAAATATGCTACAGCCCTTAAAAGCCCGAGAATGTGCTGGAATAGAATTAATTTATATATTATGTTGCTATGTTGCAGTCATTCTGTGTTTTGCAGTCTACTTTTATCCGTAACATGTCTAACAATAATAATAATAAAACGTTAGGTATAAATTATATATACAGGTCGATTTGGACAATAATAGCATATATCAGTCTTAGGAAAATCGCGTTTCACAACATCCGCCTGCATATAACACACTTTTCCGTGTGATATCTCACGTTTCGAACATTACGACAGCCGCTCGTAGCTGTAAGATTTAACGTGACAAATGAGATAGGGGTAGGGGTAAGAATGAAATGCAATCGAAAAATGCGCACACACGTGCACGTGTTCTTATCGAAATAAAATTAATAAAGCACTAGACGATTCGGATTTGTCTACTTCCTGCGACCAAAGCGACGACGATGACGTCCGTACGGTTGTCTGCTTTTGGTTGCAATGTTACGGTCATGGTACGGAAAACATAAGCTTTCCATGTTGTACGACAGCCACACGGAACAGACCCCGAAAGCGCGATAATTGAATTCAGACGGTGAGTACCATATATCATCGAATGAGCATATTCTGGTTCCGCGTGAACAATATTTTGCTTCTGTCAAAACTCGAATATTTCAAATGTACATTTACCGGATGCTCTCCAGCTATTTGATTAGACTGTTTCTAACTGACGGTTTACGTATCATGATATGGGAATTTGCCGGTCGATGTCTGTGAAAAACAACTGAATGAATCTCTTCACGGACATGTAACGAACATCATGGGTCCGTACTGATTTGGACGGGTGTGCAGTAACACGTCTGTTGATTATTGTTCGGAATAAATAACTGAACGATGTTGGGCAAATCGTGTAGCGCCAACAACGATGAGCAGAAAAACAAATTAACGGTGGTATTATAATACTGGTAATGCCAATAATCACAAGAGGATAAAAAAAAAAAAAAAAATGTTATTCTAAATCATTATCTAGATGTTATTATGTCGGGGTGTATACGTTACTCTGGATATCACTACAATGTTTTTGTGTACTGTTGCAGCGAATGGCGTGTGCCGACCGCAAGACGTGTAGGTAATAATGCGATTCACGTTGTTGTACTGCAATAATATCGTGGGGAGCGTAGGTCGTATCTCCTCCTTCTCCTCCTCCTCCTCCTCCTGCTTATCGTTCTCCTCCTCCGAACGCGCCCGCCCGTGTTGCTTATCACGTTTGAAACGGTGATCCCCGCTCACGGCAGTCGCACGAGGGGACGCGAACTTTGACGGGCAAAATAAAAAAAAATTGTTCAAAATAAAAAATAAAAAAAAAAAAAAAAATGAAAAAAAACACGAAACAAAGTTAATCGCCACAACCTCAACTTGTGCGATGTGTTACGAATGTGTGCACGTGTGCGTGTGCGTGTGTGTATTGTGCGTAGAAAAAGATTGACACACTGGGCGAGAGAAAGAAAAAAAAAAACCTTTTCACGTGCGCGCGTTCCGCCGTAGACGCACACGATCGACGACGTCGCGCGATTCTTGCGATCGACCGCGCGGAGCGGTTAACACGTACGAGTCGCACTCGGCACACGCGGTACCGAACCCGTGGCCATCGCCGTTCGGTCGCGTACGCTCTGTTGATAAGCTCAACGCGCGCAATCGCGATGACGTATTTTCGTCGCTCGTACGATTATAATATTAAATATTTATACACGGCCGCGGGCAGATAACGTTTTGTCGTCGGACTCGTCTTCTCACTCACTCTCTCTTGCTCTCTCTCTCTCTCTCTCTCTCTCTCTCTCTCCGTCTATCCGTCCGTCACTCTTTCACTCTCTCGACCTCCCTCTCCCGCTTCGAAATCCCGCGAGACAACGAGTAAAACGTTTAATATTCAAGTGTTACATAACATTTGATGCAATTAGTTTATTATGTGAATCATAATAATTTAATGTACACATGTATTATTGTTCGGTCGAGTAATTATTGTCATTATTTAAAACCACTGTCATTCGTAACCGTAACTCGTAAAGTTAGCTGCTTAGGTCGTCGATGGATTTGCGTTTACTGCCCAGGGGGAACGAACCGGCCAGGAGTGTTAACACGTATGATCGTCCTCAACCGGTAAAAATCCCCCGAAAAAAAAAATAAGAATCCAATATTTATAATCTCGTATACGAAAAGGATTTTTCGTTTATTTATTTGTTATCAGCTCGCCCTTTTTAAATACACGCCTGCTTCATCATCGTGTAAGTCGACGAGATTATCGCGCGAATGAAAAGTATAATAATGTATTATAATAATATAGCCGCACTGTTTATAAAACGAGAAAAGTTATTTTTAAACGCCGTTTACACGAATACGTAACGAAATTCCGTCATGCCGAGACTGAACCAGAGTATCACCGCCGCCGCCGTAAGAATAACGCCAAAACGAGGAAATTCCTTAAAACCGTGCAAATATTTGTCGTCGGTTCTCATTCGACGATTTTACATATTAACATAATATTACATTTTTCTCATCTGTACGATCCACGAGAATTTATTTTATAGTTTAACGGTTGATGCGATGACCAGCTTCGTCAAATTATCAAAATGTCATCGAACAAATTGTTTCGTTAAAATAACGTTAGCAATAACGGTGTACTGACGGGAAGATTTTTACCTTTCATACCATTCCCGAACACTAGGCTATTTTTTCATTTTTAATCTAGCGCTGTTTAAACGTGCTACAAATAGAACCGTTTTTCCAACAGTAACTTTGTATAATATGTAAAATCGATTTCAACGTTTGGTGCATACACATTTTGCTATAAAAAAAATTAATTTATAATCTTCTGGAGTAGTATGATTTGATAACTCGTGAGTTTCAAATCATTTTCTCTGTATGGCGTTGACCTCTATGATATTTATACAATGTACGGGGCAGAAAAATAGTCACCTAAGACTATATAGTGTCAAAAATCATAAATCAACTTAATTTATTATTGTGATGATACTAAACGACACATTTTTTATCGTCGTGTTGTAATGAAAAAAATAATAAAGTGTATAATAAAAAAAAAAAAAGGTTAAAACAGTACTAGTTGTATGATAGACAATATTAATCTTTCTGTCCCATACTGCAGTGTGAACGCGATTCATGTTAAGCGACGATGATGATGAACAGAGGAAGAATCGAGCGATGGCCGCCGATGAGATACAAGACGAAAATTGCCAGCGACAGAGTTGGCTATAGATTTTGGTAAACTAGTCGGTGATTAGGTTTAAAGGTGTATACACCCCTTGTTCAAATATTAAAAAGAGACGAGTTGAGGCTGATAACAATAATAATTGACGTGCGGTATGGATACGCGTGCACGGTTGAAGCTAAACACAACGCTCACACCACCAGGGAGGGGCTCTAAGTCTCTGAACCTACCACTCCATTACCACTACCACTCCTACCACCCCCTTTATTAATGGATGTCCTACGAATGTGTGTAAATATGTATCATGGTTTCGAAAATTATTGTTCTCAGATAAGTACTCTTCGACTGCCGAAAGTCGATTAGTACACGTCGTCGTCGCGGTCGTTATAAATCACGATGCGTTTCCGCGCGGTGGTAGCGACGCTCGAACCGTGTCTACCTTTATAGCGCGCGTTATAAACGCGATTACTAAAACCGTATACTCGACACGTCGATGGGTGTGGTCAATTGTTATTAATATCGACGGTCTTAAGTGTTTAGAAACAATGCGAGGCAATAGCAGTATTCGTATTTCGCCACGTCAAGTTGATGGAATAACAGTTTGAACGAAAAGCGTGTGTAAGCGTTATTACGTGATTCTTTAGCGCGCGAGAGCGTTCGTGTACGTCGAGAATACTCATAATATTGTAAGTTAAATCAACACACCGATATAGATAAAAGCATGTGTATATATGGATAACCGTTGACCGTTGTTTGTTCTGCATACGGCATGAATCGTGATGAAACAAGAGTAATTGAACCAGTGACGTGTTTAGGGCTTTTCTTACTTAAACGATATCTAAAAAATACTCTAGTAACAAAATATACCTATTTTTACTTATAACGCGTACTTCGGTTAAAAAAAAAAAGTATCTCAAATAGACCTACGATTGGGATAATATTCGATTAGACTTTTTAAAGACTCGTATAGTGTTACACTCGAATAGCTGCACTCTGTCTGAGTTCTAAAAAACGTTATCTCTGGCATGGTCCCACGTGGGACGGTGTTGACGAAAACTTACAAAATGTTTACTGTCAAACAGTTGTACACAAAAGTGTATAGCTGCCTGCAGTCGATTCTAAATATTGTTCCGAGACGCCCTATTGACAATACCCATTCGTCCGACACCGCACTTGTGATCGTAAGAAATAAGTGCGTTTACCAACCGAGTGCATTAACACTATACACGACCATTATAGATAATAGATACTTGTGCGCAATGGTGCTTTAAAACAAAATAATCAATCGATACGATAGTTAGAGTACATTAAAATCATAGTCAACAAGTAAATTATGGTAAGTATCCATTAAAAGTGACGAAATCCTTAAAATAGTTGCCGATAAAATATTGGTAGATGTTCCATCGAAACATCATAATACGCGTTCGATGTATGCTTTAGAACGTTGACGAAAAGCCATGACATACGATCAAAGGACCTTGACCTGACAGTTTTTTTTTTTTGTTAAATACCACTGCGACGGGACAAGTTTGATCCTACAAAGCGACGATAATGCGATATCGTGTCGGCAGAACGTCGGATGGTGATGGCCATGCACCAGGCAAGTGTGTGCACTGCAAGCCAGATATTTTCACGACCCAATAGGGAGAAAATATAATACCGTACCGGTGCCGATGGGTGACGATTGACACGACAACGAAATCAAATTATTGTAATATTATGGGGTAAAAAATAGTCGAACGCCAATGTAAAACCAAAAGTTTGACCATTCGAGTTTTATACTCGACAATTATCGACCGAGGAAATGTTGTCGCAGCAATACAATTAGTACAGGTGCACATTGCGGTGGTTGCGGTTGACATTTGACGGAGAGTTCATTGCGCATTCGTACGTTTAAGATTATATAATATTTCGCTAGAGAGAAGATAATTATATCAACTGGTTCGGTATCGTTTCCTATTCTCGTGCCTCGGGAAAGTAATTTGCTGTGAAACATGAAATTAAAAATATGCAATGCGTATTTCCCAAGAACAAACATTAAAAATGATTTCGGTAGAAAACAATAATGCGTACGAGTCGTACATATAAACATCGGATAGCATGATGACTTCAAATGACACACACTACTTCTGAATATCACATGGATTCACCGAAAAAATGTATGTTCTCATTAAGGACATTTTCGCGTGTATAATATTTATAATGATCTATTATGCGGATGTGTAGGTATTTGTGGACGGAACTCAGTTTGCTTAACTATTGAAATTATAACGGCATTTTATTTTTTTCAGGTTTTTTTTCACTCGGTAACAACCCAGAGTTTAGAGTACATTAACATTATATGGTAGTATAATAGATTACAAGGCGGTGCGAAACTACTAAAGAGTGAATTATGCGCTTATTATCGCAAACAGCGAGTCGCTCGATCTCGAAATGGCATACTGAACTAATGGAATTGTTCGTTATCGGCGTGCACGTATCCCACACCGTGTGCCGGTGACCTTTTAATATCGTTATAAATACATAAAGTAGTAAAAATAAAATAAAATAAATACTAAATAAATGAACAATAGTAAAAAAATATTAACAATAATAATAATAATAATAATAATAATAAGCTGGCCTATTTACAATAAGTATATCAATCTAGTATTCGGTGCTCTGTCCTTTGTAATTTATCGATTACTATACATTGGCTGTAATTCTAAGCTTTTTATAATATTATTTATCGAACAATTATATTGTTTAATCACATACGCTGTACAGGATATAGTATCAAAACGTTGAAATTATTATGGTCATTTTTAAGTCATTGTATGCGTTGATATTTTCTCAAAAATAGTTAATTAAAAACAATAATAAACGAAAAAAATGAAAATAAATAAATAAATATTATTAGCAATATCTATAAAAAAAATTTCGTTAAGTTAATTAATATAAAGTCCATTTAACATAATAATGGCCGACACCCATAATATTATAAAGGGTCTATGTCTCTGCACATGAGCAATTTTTAACTTTTTGATTGACCTTCGCTGATTGTTATGTCGTGTAAGCTGTAGGGAAAAAAAGTTGAATTAATTTAATTAAATGTTATCAGCACCATATACTATATTATGCATTTTTATGGTTATGCATCTTGGTCACCGCAGACTAATTCGAATTAATTGATAAAATCATTTATATCGCTATTATTCTTGATTTTAATTAATATTTGATTTTATATTTTCACCGTATAAGAATTGATTATTTCTAATTATTGGTAACATTAGAAATGTTAAGCAGTTAAAAATCATTAGTTTAATGAAGTAATCAACATTTTTATGGGTCAGCTATAAAAAAAAGTGGAAAATTATATGTTATAGATTATATTAATGATTATTTTATATCCTAGTTTTCTATAACTAGCGAGCATATAAATCAACAATAATTACATAGGCTACAAAAATCAGCAGAACAATAAATATATAATGTGATGTCACTACCATATTATGACATTAAAATGTCTGCGTAGCAAGAAAAAATAATTAATAAAAAAATCTATAAAACTATTCGGTTTCCTAATGTTGTATATAAAAATAAAAAAAAGTACAGCCTCAATATTTTAAACGGTAAAAGATTAATGAAATCAATTTGCACAATGTAGCGCGACGCGAACTAGTAAATTATGTTTTCAGATAAATCAAACCATTTATAAGTACACTAACGTTTAATAAGTGTTCAAAATATGTTATATACAATGATTTTTACAGCTGGATTTTGTGTTTCTAAAAAATCAAATTTCAAAATTAAATTCATAGTTTCCACTGAATAATACTTGTGGTTATTATATTTGTTCGATATCAAAACGTACCTAACGAACGTAATAAGGCGATCGTCAGTGTATTTAAGTGGCAATAGTATAGAATAATGGGGAAAAAAATGAAATAATATTCGATTTTTCTTCGTTCATAATATATTGATGTTAAAACTCATCTAGCACCGGAGCGTATGAACTACGGAATTATTAGTAAGCTAAAACCAAACCGCGGGGTGGTTTAAAAATAAATTTACTCGTGAAAAAACAAAAATAAAATGTCTTCATACTGTTGTACTTGAATATTTTGTTTTCTATCGGATTAAAGCGTGTGTGCGGTTCCTCACACCGTCATTTCGGGCCGTAGCATAATAAGAAGTATTCGTACGGCCCGCGAAGTCACAACAGCGACGGCAGTGCGCAAAATAAACGAATTGATAATATGAAATAATACAAGTTTACTTGCAGAAGGAAATCTCGCATACCAATTCCGCACGGAACCCCCGAGATGATGTGTACACCGTCGCGCGCATTCGACTCGAAGTTGGTTTTTCAAACCACGAAACGTTGATAAAAAAAAAAAAATTTAAAAAAAACTCCGCGTGCATCAATAACTCGCGTTTTACAGGGACCATCGTGTTGTAGAGCTTGTCGTGTTTATTACAATTATTATTTTTAATAACGTGTTCGTGTACGAAAAGATTGATGACACTGCGCGGCGACGACGAACTCGCATGTTTTCGACTCGAAACACATTAGTAACGAGTTAATCATTCCGAGAGCATTCCTCCCCACCTCCGCACGCATACGTTCACCGTGTACGTCGTCAAGTCGATTATTATTGTTCTACTAAAAACCAAATAGTGTAGACAAATACACTAAATTGCGTGAGATGTATCAACCGCCACGACGCAACGTGTGACCGTATTTGTGTACATCATTTTGTACGTCTTTCAAAAACGACTTCCGTCAAACGTTCACCCGGACGTTTGCTTCGGGGCGAAATCGACGGTCGCGTATCGAGGTCGAGATGACGACTACTGCGGCGAGTATTCGCGAATCCGTTGGGGTGCAACGGGGTCGCGATCACTCGAGTAGCTCGAAATCGGAGCCGAACAACAAAGCTATTATACTAAGCGTTAATATTACACGTGTTGCGATTCGAAAACATCGTTTCGAAGCGTTGGCAAATAAAAGTGTTGGACGAAAGCTGTGATGAGTGCATTTATATGTTACTGTGCTTGCGTTCGTAAAAAACAACACGGACGTATTCCGAAGGATACCGTTGGTCGTCCTTTGATTTCGGTTTCCGTCACTCGAATTCGACGACGAGACTAGACCAAAAAAATACGAATGACGACTGCGCTTTAACTCGAAGGGTTATTATTAAATCGAGCTCGGACGTAATGACTTATTGATGAGCACACGGAGTTTTCACCGTACACTAACGCTCTGCGCACCCGTATACTATTATTATGTACAAAACGTGGTACGTCTTACATGTTTTTTTTTTTTTTTTTTTTTTTAATACAGACAAAAACCAATACTTAGAGCACACACACACGAAACATTATATTATAAAAACACTGGAAAATCTAACAAATAGTAGTAGTTTTGTGCCGACTGTGTACGTACCGACCGCCAATTTGATTCGATTTTTTTTAAAAAAAAAAATAAAAATATGTTTACGCACGAACGATACTTATATTGTCGTTAGCCGTCTATACGATGTATAATTATTGTATTATCACGAGATAACGCACGACGCGTGTTTTATATATTTATTTTTTCGTACAGATACTGGCGATAGTATAACTACGATATTATATTATGTTGCGTTAAAAGACTTAGAGGGACACGAAAATGTACGTGTGAAACATCACCGCGAGAGTTGAGAAAGTCGCGACTATTACGGAGCTGCCTATGGAGTAGATGGCTTTTATACACCCCCGACGACGGAGAGTGGGTGGTGTGCAGCGCCCTATCGAGACCACTGGAGGCGCTTCACAAAAAAACGTTTCGAAAACAAAATATGTTTCCCCGTCCGGCCGTCGGACGGAGTGGCAATACTTATATATTTCCTCTTTCGGCCAATCCATCGCTCGCATTGTTACGCAATATTATTTGCGCGGATCTTACAAAATTTAATGCATAACACGCGCACGCATATACACAAACAGTATGTAAATACGAGTACTCAAAAGCTCGGCAGTTTTTTCCCTTTCAAACATCGATCGTAGCGCAGAGTCATGCTTGCACATACTATTATTATTTTCTGAATCGTAGACATCGTTTTTTTGTTTTTTATGAAATGGAAATTGAACGCGATTATTTAATTTATCATTATTCAATTTCATATTTAGTAGCGCGGTTTTCCGATTTTTTTGTACGCGCAGGCCCGTATTTAGGGGTGGGTACGGGTAGGTACATGCCCGGGGGCGTCAAGTCTCAGTGGCGACAAAATATTTTAACAATATTAATTTTAAAAATGATGTACCTAATAAAAAAAAAATAAAACAATAAAAAAAAGAAAATAGTATGTTTTATTATGTTATAATTTGTAAATCAAAAAAAAAATTATATTTTTATTATGTTATAATTTGTTTAATTTGTTAATTATAAAAGTATTAAACGATTTTCATTTATAAATTGTATTTTAATATTAAAGAATCTCGATTATAGACGAATTAATAAGTGTTATATTATTATTAATTTTTTTTTGGGGGGGGGGGCATAAATTATATGCCCGGGGGCGCCACATTTTTAAATACGGGCCTGTGTACGCGGCTATACCAATAGTAGCCTGAACGCGAATACATATAAAATATAAGAGTACAATCATGTTTTTCGACTTACAATAAACGATATTTATAACGTGTTGAATAAATTATGTAAAGCAATAAGAAAAATTTCAATAAACCTATCGTGGAATGCAAGTATATGCACATCAGTTATGTCGAACATAAATTACTGTTGGAAATAATATGATAATCCTTTAAATAATATTATATAATCATACTAAACTAAAATTAAATGATTTTCCGTTTGTAATTTTCACAAATTGTCATTGCTGGATTACCAGGGATCTAAAAATCGATCGTGTGTAGAGAAGCGATATTGTATTTGATCGGATTCCTTTTCGCATGTTCATTACTTTGTGTTTAGTTTAAATATGATTTCCATGGAATGTAGATGATTTGAATATTAGTAAATAATATGCTAAAAATCGAACGGAAAATCCGGAAAATGATTTGAAAATAATTTATTGATAAGATCGAAGTACAAAACCGTATGTATGAAGAACAAAGTGTTTTGTCTTCGACCAATTGGACTTAACAGATGCGGATAATGAATAGGCAGTAAAAAACAATACAGAAACGATTCGTCTTTATACATTCACTATACTCGTATTAATGTATTACTTCCAACAGGGTAGTAGAAGTTTTCAACTTAGTGATTAAGTGTCATTTAGTGATTAAGAACAAAGGATAATAATTTACAAAACCTATTAAAAAATATATTATTTTAGTTAATGTTATATAATGTAGGCTGTAAGTAGAATACAACTTCTCTTTACTATATTCGATATGCTAGTATTTTATTAAATGATTACGTTACCATCCACTTGAACATAAATATAATACATACCTGTATATATATTTTTAAAACAAATATTTTTATGTGCGTCTTGTATAAAACAAGGTCATATTATTAATATCACTCGTAATTTATTGACTTTTAGCAATATTTACCCAAAATAAAAACGAAAAAACACTAACTAATAAACAGTGTTTCATATCGCTCATATGAAGAATAATAAAGAACGTTGTATTCTCGATCGGACGAATTTAATTTCGTGATAGAAATAAAAGGAACAAAAAAATTATATTTACGAATAAATATAAAATTGAAATGGTTGATAAAATTAATGATAGACACAATGCATAAACCTGCCAAAAATCGGACGAATGAATTATGTATTAGAGAAAAATAATAATTACTTAGTACCGTATCCGATATTATCAAATAGTTCTCATGTTATGCTATAATACTGTACCCTTCAACATGAAATTGGTCTATATAAGTTGACGAATTAATTAGTCGTTATTACATACGCATCTTAGTGTTCACATGTGAAACGAGTTGTGTAAAATATAGTGTTTTTCATACACAAAAAAAAAAATAAATAAATAACTAAATAGTAGACGTTGCATAATTTTGAAGGTTTTCTTGTATCCCACTTTTCTTTACCGTTGAATATATTATAATATAGATCGCACGAACGGATTCGAATAGATCACACCTAATATCCGTATAAAATTATTACGTACTATAGTTTAATATATAGAAACTGCGCGATTATATATTGTATAAATACATATTAATATATATATATAATCATATACAGATCATTTAATAATAAAATAATATAATGTTAATTACATTTACAGGCTGAAAGATGTTGAGAAACGTTTATTTTATTAATTTACTAATCAAATTATTTTCATAATTAATGATTATGAATTATTTGATATTTAATGCATTTAGAATATGATTTAATACATATTAATATTAAGTGCCTGTAATTATATACATTCAAATAAATTAAGACCCATGGATATTCATAGTTCAAAATAATAAATAATTTTAGTAATACATTTTTGCAGGTTTGATACATGCATGTATATTGTGTAGTGTTTCTTTTAAAGGTTTTTAATAAATTAATATCAATAAAGAGTTATAAAATATCATACGTATTATAATTGATTTTTAATGATCAGGAATGAAATATGTTCTAATGTTTTAATGGTCAATTCGTCCGTTTCCACTACTGCATTACAATACCCGACTCTAGACAACGCATAGTATGATGTGTTTATCAACCTACGTTCGATTTATAAAATATAATTCAAATTTATTCGAAATAATTAGAAAATTACCATTACAAAAGTAATATTCATCAAAGAACTTACGTCAAAACTAAGTTATTTATAATATAAAGGCTCGATTTAATAGTTATATGAGCATTCCATACTTTTAGCGTACATGATAAATATTAATCGATAAAACCGCACGAGTATAATGTTATGTACTTTTTATTTAGTATTATGCTGTACGATGAAAGGTTGGTAGTAAATATCTATTTGGGTCTTGGTACGACACTTTTATGACCCGAGTGTTAATGTTATAAAATATAATATTTTTTTTTTTTTTTAATTACATCCATAAAATGATATTCCAAATGAGTTATCGTAAAAATTTTTTTCGAAAAATTATATTTTTTGATCGCATTTTAAACATCAAAAGCAAAAGCGTATCAACATCAAAAGGGTGGACGCAAGATCATGCATTCAAATTAATAATCTAGTGCGGCGTAAAAATGAAGCAAATTAAAAAAGTTAAATTAAAAGCGTTTTCTACGAAATCAACAAAATAAAATGGTACAGAAAAGCCATATAAAGTATATAAAATATAATTGAGGTTCGCTATGTTGCTCACGGTTAATTTCGGTAAAAAAATGCATGTAAAGAAAATAGCAATATAATCAATGATATAAATATGTTGAGACAACAATAATATTTTATCAATGTGTAAGACGTAGGTGAAAATTTTTGAAATTTTTGTCACTTAAAACTCTGCGGCTATGGATAATTTCATCCAGTACTTTCGCGCACCATTATCGGACGTTAAGCGCTATACATTTTAATATACTTATATACATATAGAGAGACCTCTCTTAGTGAGTACCTTTAAATAACGGAAACTTCCAGATAACGGATGTCTTTTTGGTAACAAGTAAATTTTCACTACTTATATATAAGAAAACCTCGATTAATATGTAAGACTTTAAATAACGAACACTTTCATGGCATTTTACTATTTGATTTTGATGGTTTTATTTCGAAAATTTAGAATTATCGTTAATCACAACGTGACATGAAAGCATTTTGCTGGAAATGTGATTAAAATCACACACATCAGCGAAAATGATCGAAAACGGTTGTATAATGATAATAATGATGTAGAAACGGTTATATTACGTACGGGAAGAACGAAAAGAGTGACAAAGATGGACTATAATTGGTAGACATATAAACACAGATAGAGATAATAGAAACAGTGGTAAGAGAGAGAGAACGTTTTCGGCGTAACATACGCAAGAACAGCAGCGTGTTATACGTATATAACATAAATTTATGCAGTCTTTTATTGAAATTTTATAATTTTCTTTCTCTTTCATCGGTCACTGAACAAGACAGCGGTATTTTTATGTTGCTGGCATATATTTTTACTATTATCATAATACACATGCTTTAGAATTCCGCAAACGTTAAGAGTTGACACTTTAAACGGTTTTGTTCAGCAAGTGAAAGTAATTTTAAATTGAAAATTTATCACTATTATCATAATATTTTGTCACAAGCGAGTAAGTGATGTCATACATTTAATACATTTCAAATGCGTTAGGTAGGTGCGAGTTATGAAAATATGCAGTTTATTTTATGTGGTTTTTTTTATGCATTATCTAAGATATTGTGGATTTTTATTTGGTATTTTCAAAAAAAAAAAAAAACTATTTTTATTATATCGCATAAAAAGAAAAACTAATAGTATGTTAGTTACTAATAAAAATTTAATGAAAATAATATTTTATTGTTGTGCAGTACAACTCGTTGAAAATTGAAAAGTTGAAAAGTGTTTAATTTTTAAATTTGCAAAATATTAGTAAATTTATTTTTTCAAACTTAAACCAATCAAGGTCGTTTTAATGCATCGATACAATGAATTACATTATTTATAACTTCTCAACAACGTATTACTTGTTACCACTCTTTTTAAAAATTAAATTTATTCCTAGATAATTTATAAACAGCAATAGAAAATAGGAACTTGGAACTTGTTCACATCCTTCACGCTCCACCAATAACTATGATATATTATAATTATAACTATTTAGAAATTAGAATAACTAATAATATAGTCTGTGTAAACGCTTAAATATAAATTTACGTTAATTATATTTAATTAAATTTATTAATATTTCATAAAACAAAAAATAGTTTAGACATGATACATTAATATCAATAATCTCTAATGAGAAACGCTAAATATTTCTAATAAATATGGACTTTAAGAGGAGACGCTTTAAATTTTCATAGAAAATCCTGGAGTAAAAAGTCCTGTTTCCTCCTCTCTGACGATGGCCATATGTATAAAAGTTTTGTTTTATAGAGTCCTCACTATCACAGTGCAGTGAGATATACGACAGCCGACGATGCTTTCGTATGCATGTTTGTGAAAAACTAAATAAATAAAATAAAAATAATATTATTCATATATATATATAAACATATTACATTTAAATTCGACAACGTAGTAGAAATATAAAAGAAAAAAAGAATTATATGTATATATAAACGTTAAAAATATGCAATATTACAGGACGTGGTTAGAGAAATAACGAGCAATGACCGAGTGAGATATTGTATACGACAGCTATAATACAGACTGCAGCACGTCGACAGTAGGTTATGTTTACGTGTTATAGTGTGTGTGTATGTGTGTGCATGTGCGTGTGTGTGTGTCCAAGTACCAAATTTGTTCCGGTTTGCTCAATCCTGGGCTATATAGTAGTTGCGATTTCGAACCGGTGTGTGTGTGTGTGTGTGTGTGTGTGTGTGTGTGTGTGTGTGTGTGTGTGTGTGTATAGTTTCCGTATAGGTGTGCGTGTGTACGTGTGCGAGAGTGTACCTGTACGTATATAAAAATTGCGTCAATTTGTGTAGCGTTGCGCCAGAAAAGTGGCGGAAAAACAGCCGGATCAAATTTATTGCACCGCCTTCGCGTCAGCTCAACAACGCCCGGACCCCTGGCGCGTAAACGTACGCTTTACATGCTTGTCAACACCACCGTTTAATCGTCCATGTGCTTTTTTAACCCTTTCCTGCGCAAGCATTATCTTAATCGCCCCGAGCGACCACTAACTGATGAAAATCTGCGCGCGTACAAGTATTAGATATATTTACTCGTTCGATGTCATCGGTACACGCGCGCGCCCGTGTTAGGTAACCTAACCTTTGGTTAAGGTCGAATTTCCATTTTATCCCTCCCCGTGCCGTTCTATTCGACCACGTTCGATTTTTCTGCGCATACATGTTATATATTCAACGCTAAGAAGTAAACGTAGACATATTATATACGACGTCGTGTCTGCTATAACAATACAATGTGTACACGTCGCTTACGATTCGGGACTGCAAAGCAGCGTAATTCAACGAAATATCATAACACGTTCGTTGAAATGACAGTGGACCTACGTGGCTTGTGACTGCTACAAATGTATGGTTTAATAATGTTCATATTATGTTTTGTATAAAATAAATAAATAATCGTAATAGAAATCAACGATTTTTTATTATTATTATCATTCACGCGTGTTTAACCGACGTTGGGCGACAACTATACCAATATAATACGAGTATTATGTCATCACGAAACCGATTCAATTAAAATTTGTGTTCTAATTAAAAGCATGTTAAACGTACATCGTAAACCAGATTAATATACCAACAATATTCTTTTACCGGGCGGTATGTTACCACGAGCGATGTTTACCGTAAACGGTATACTATATGTTTTCGATCACACACTATTTGGATATATATGACCGTGTTCTGTTCACTGTATGCAAACACTCAGAATATATACTATTTTAATAACTATTGAACAGTCAAGTAACATAGCAGTATCGAGTGTATGTCATAAAAATATTTGCTTACGCAGTGGCATGGTCAAGGGTGGAGGAGTTCATGGGTTATAACCCCCTCCCTTGAAATATCTCTCTTGTTTTGTAAAACGTACAATAATTTTAATATACAGGTATAACGTTAAATCATGTCATTATTAAACACTTTTCACAGTTTCAATAAACTAAATAATAATACAATTTCCATTTTAACTTACGTTTAATCGACTTTTTAAAACAAAAAAGTTAGTATATATTAAATTGAAAATTTTAACTCCCTCTCTTCACCAAATAAATATTTCCTGGTACTGTGCATACATACTATATAATCACGTTTGATGTATTTATTAACTAATAACTAATGCTCGTTGTATGCGTTTACGATTATTTTGCGTTGTAATATTATTATTATAGTTCCACTGATCGTGGCGAAGAATGCAAGGAAAACAATTTCAATTCCTACGAAAACGTTGACCGTATTAAATTGTAGGAAAAAACGTAATATGGTGTAATTCTTGATAAAAGAATAATATTGCCATTTAGTTCACGCGGCCGCGAAACGATTAAATCGTAAGTACCATCAGTGCTGGTCAGAATTATTACGAGCCTTGTGAATTCTTTGTCCCGAAGTTATAAATATACAATTATCTTAAACGTGAATTCGAACGAAGGCATTCGGCGGGGACCGTGTGCACTGATGAACCTATGAAAATGACGACGTCTAAAATGTTCAGTGGAAGACCTCGACAACGGTGGCAAGATAGAGTCAATGCAGATATAAGGATGATAAAGGGAACAGCAGACATTGAGACACATATTTTTGATTGTCCTTCCCTACCTACCAAACGAAAAATTCTAATTAGTCTCTCGATAACCCATTCAATACTTTCAGTATTCTAAATTTAAAATCTGTTCTCATTCTAATTATTTCCTTCATTCACGAGGCTGGTTTCTATTTATAATCTTTTATTATTTTAATATTTTTATATCATAAGTTTTATCTATTGAATTTTAATTAATTCATCGATGTATTTTATTATAATTGTCGAACATAATGGTATTTCTAAAAGCTCTACGAATAAGAAAAATAACTTTATAGGTAGAACAAAACTTGAAATTAATAACTTATCATTCTAAATCGGTAAAATGTATTTACGAATTAAATTCGTTCGATTGCATAAAAAATAACTTACGTTGTTAATTAATTGCCGATGAAAAATAATTAGGTACCTATGCAATTTCTGCGTTCATGAACTATGATGTAAACATTATGATGGACGGGTTCAAAATTCAAAATGAAATCGTACAACTCGATCAAGTCGATATTCGTTTATGTTATTAATGTTACTAAATGAATTACATAATGTAACAATAATAATAGAATATAAATGGTATATTATTGTTAATTTGTCATCTCGCCGATGTCGGGGCAAAAATAAATACCAATACTAAAAATGAACTAGCAACACCGCCGATCAAGACAATGTTAATGATGTCGACTGCGCGTCGATACCATGGGGTTAAGCGTGTTAAATATTTTGAATTAAATAACTTTAATTAATTATCTTTCAGTAATATTACTTAGATTATGAAAAAGCTTTTGGCGTCCCAGTGTTCATGACGCTCGGTGTACACGCACTTCTCGCACCCCCCCCCCCCCCCCCCCCCCCCGCCCCGCTCCCCCCCCCCCCCCCCCCCCCCCCCCCCCCCCTAGGAACGGCCTTGTTGATCGCACACGCGACTGTCTCCACACGAGCTCGACGAATTATTTTCATCTTCATCCTAATCTGATCGTGGCAAACCGAACGGTGATTACCTCGCAGTAGATGACCACCACACTGTAAAATATACTATATGTAAATAGTATAGCAGCCGGGCCTATACAACAACGCGTCTCGTGCGATTTTAATAAATTTATCGTTGTCCTGGCCATGAAAACGTGCCCGACTTCTTGGCAGCGCCGGATGACCCGGGCATACCGATGCAGTTCCCCGACAACGATGTGTGCAAATGCTTTTGGTTTTTTACGGATTTGCCTTCCTTTCGTGCGGAAAGTTTTTGGTAAAAAGAAAGAAAAAAAATAATTAACAAACAAAACAACTCGTGCCTACTGTACATTATGTTATTACGTTGAACATCCTATCACGTTACAATATATGTTTACTACCAATGGGCAATGTATTATGTAATGCGTACGTTAAACATTATTTACATTAACGGACGTAAACAATGACAAAAAGTTCCATAAAGAAAACGCATTTTTATCATTAAAATATTGCCTCGGGACCACTTGGAGATAATTGTACGATCTGTAGGGCCCGAACCTCGCTCAACATAACGATAAGTTGACGAGTTAATTTCATGCATGCGCGCATTTATAAACTTATACCTTTATACAGTATACTTGCTATATCATACGACGGTGTGTATACATTGTTTAATCTATGACATTTTCGAGGATTAAAAATACAAGGACATGATTCTAAAACCAAAGTATTGGATGAAGAAATGCTTAATAATCAAAGACGTTTAGTTTTCTACGTTCGACGATAAATAAAATAAAATTAACCAACCAACACGATTTTTTTCAAATATGTTACTATAATTATCAATTTTATTACGACCTATGTTGAACTCATTTTAAATCCCCCCGGCAGGCTGGGAAGATGCTCACACGTTTGTTTAGGGACATTAGGAGTAAAATGTCTCGTAAAACATTGCCCGACTAATATAAATTATTATCATCTAAGTGTGTTTTACCCCTTCGTCGTGTTCCTACAAGTGCACCTATTACACGCACGTGTACATAATAACATACATAATACCGGACAGAAGGGTTAAACCAACCAGGACGAAGGGCAATATGCAATAAGAAAAAATAAAAAAAAGCCATAAGAATGTTGATCTAAGTGACGCCACGCCCTGTGCCGGGACAGCACGAGGCACGTCGCGAAATGCCTATTTTTACAACCGGGTCGGAGCGTGTAAACAAAGCGCGCGGGGTCGATTGTTGCAGTCCAATTAATTACGTTAAAGGTCAACGCTGTAACACACTTTTCTTTCCACCATCCTCCCCCACCCACGGTATACAAACCGTCCGGTATTTTACGATTAATCAACACCCGAAAACTTGTCCGAAAACACGACGACGGCAAAAGACGCGACCGATGACGACGGGCGACTGTGATTTATCGAAACCGCGCGCGCAACGAAAAATATTAAACATTATTATTCGCCGGCCAACGTAATTAAATATTATACTGCTTCGACGAACGATTGCTATTAACGAATAGAAATGTATTTCTTACGATTATAAAGAAACCAAATATATACTGGGCGGAGGCGACGCTTTATTTTTTGCGTAGATCCGTTGGCACTGCGTTACGATGTCGATTGAATTCTCGGTACTTTTGACATTTCGAACTGCACGAAAAATGGCAACGGCGATTTAATTTTCACCCCGAAAGAGACCTTTTGACGCGGTTCCCTCCGGATTATTGTTCAAATGTCATAGTCGAAAAGGTTACGCACCAGCGTATTCTAACGGTTAAACCGAAGAAGGATAAGTCGATCGGGTAACGATTAACTCGTACAGCGGTATCGGAATGCGCTTGTCACATTTTAATAATCGTTCTACAAAAAAACTACAATCCTCCCAACGAAACAATAATAATATATGTATTTAATTTTAATTAAACGAAAACGAGTGTATACATTCGATACGCTAATTTTATGTATGATTATGTTTTGAATTGAATATTACGCGTTCTTTTGCATTAAATAAATAGATAAATAATTCTGGCGCAATTATTTTCTAAATAGATTATTGGAAATGAATCATTTATTTAACCAATGCGTTTTAACGAAAATAACAGATCAAGTGGCTTAACGATGAAATATTAAATACAAATCTACAGTTACAATTATAAAAATAAAAAAATTTAATAAGACGTTTTCCTTAAATTTTATAAAAAAACATCTTCGTGTTCTGTTCTAAATAATATGCCAAGTTGATTATTATTATTATTTCCATTGCGTCATTTCTCTCTTTACGGATATTTAACTACTTTAATGAGAAAAAAACAAGAGCGGATGTTAATAATTTAAAGAACTGTAAAAAAAATAAATATAAATTAGCTAAACATAGCTTAAAACATATCCGACGCAGTTTGAAGATACATTATAATAATATTATTTTATTACTGTATTTCAAACTATTTGGGAAAATGCGTGTAAAAATGTACAATAAGCCAAATTCATGTTATTTTTTCTATTGCTATGTATTATTAAATTTAATGATATCGCGAGTAAAATTTTAAAGCAGTTGAATTATTTAAAAAAAATAATCAAAAAACACATTATTTGATTCGAATATATTATTTGAATAACAATTGAATTAACTAACTGCAACAATGTACATTTGAAATAATTTGTTAATCTAATTCTGTGCTACAAATAAATTGTCTATGATTTCTTTACTTTTTATTTACATTACATCTTAATTATAATATAATATTTGTAAGGCGATCGTTTAGGCATTGAACGCACTATGATGTTTGAAAATAATTGATTCAAAAATGTAAGTCCATGTCCTGTCACCAAATTCGTCGTTATTTTCCTGTTTTCGCCGGTTATATCTTTAAAAATTGCAATATTTCACCGCGATAGAAAAAAAAATAAAATCCAATGTCCCTTGATCTTATGATGTAGAACAAAATGTATTTAAGCTCATAAGCGTCCCATTTTCTGTTCGCGTTGTTGTAGGCGAACATTAACGCCGCCGCTAGTGTTCGTTAAATCAGTCAACCATCAAACATTTCTCGAACACGAATACAAGCGTTTCCACTTGAGAAGACACGTCATTAAAAGCAGCGCTGTAAACATTTAGTGTACATTTCAAAATGACAAACCCCTTCGCGATGAAAACGTCAAAAGTGTTAACTACTTAATTATGTGACAAGCAATAAACAAAATATTAAGTAATCGTGGATTAAAATTCTGAAGACGTATAAATGAAGATTTATACGAAACATATGTGCTCAAATCGAACCGACTGCAAATACTCTACGTAAGACAGACAACACTTCTTGTTTATTATGCCCACGTCGTAGAACGACAAAAAATAGACTAAATATAAAAGCAATTTAAATATTTGCAATTCAGTACGCATTATTTCGCAATAAAAAATGTTTACCTGAACAATGATACATAATGTATGGGGCTACGTATGTATGTACGTACGCGTCTTGACGATATTAAAATTTAATCAATTTATTAAATATATAAACAAACTAATACGTAGAGCAAACCGATAATAATGTGTAATAAACACGCAATAAATAATATGACAGGTATTTTAAAATCGAACATTGAAAACAATATACTTGACTAAGTGAATCAATTACACTATTTTATAATTTAACAGTTCGTTATATATTGGCTATATAACGTTGAAGAATTCAGGCACCTAGTACGTTGCGGCAGTACACTTTTTTATATGTGACCGAATATTGAAATCAAATAATAATTATCGAATACGGTGTTATTATGAAAAAATTTCTCTATTTTAATGAATCAATCTGTTTCTCATTAGTTTCCATACGGTCGTTAATTTTGTTTATCTGTGTACACATTATGTGTCATATTATAATGCACGTACATTATTTTTCCATTTGCTGTTTATACGTTTTAATATTATTTTCATGTTTTTATCTTAGTTTTACTCGTATGAAAGTCTATAATTATTACAAATAAAATATAGATTATTAAAATTTACAAAGAAAAGTGGTTCAATTTTTGATCATTTTTTTTTTAATCAACTATAACACATATCAATAATTTACTTCCATTATATGATTTTCATGATAAAATATCAATATGTTAATGGTCTAAGTTTATTTGTTTACATTAAAATGACGTGTAGATACACGTCATTTTCAAACTATTCTTTGGTAGAATACTAACGAAATATATCGACCAAATGTTCAATATTGTTTATATATTTTGAAAATATATTTATTTGTTTAAAACCGATTATGACGATATTTCGCCAGAATATTTATAGTTGAACAGTCATAATTATGTCATATTAGTTAAAATTCAAGTCGTTAATAATAATTGGATTTATTTCATAAACTTATTTTACTTCTTAAGTATAAAAAACAACATTATTTAAATAAACAGCCAAAAAAAAAGTATACATTGATGATGGTGTTTTCTTTTCTTTTTTTTTTTTTAATGGAAATTTGGTTAAAACATATATTTACTTCGAATTTAAGTGCATTATAAGAATTATATATTTTGCTTATTGTAATTACTAATTTGTACTAAGTTCTCGTAGGATATTTTACGACGGGCACAGATAGGAGTAGCCGAATTGGTTCCCGTTTGAAAACGATATTTTATTAAGTTATGTCCAATTCGTTCCCGTTTGTGATCAGGTGAAATAGTTACAGCTTTAATTGTTTAATAATATTTTGCAATATGAAATCATATGTACAAAATGTACGTATATATCATATGTATGACTCCAAATTTTGCAAAACGTTCCATTCAAAAATAAAATAAAGAATTTACGAGCACCCATTTCTAATATATTTGATTTTATGATGACTTTGAACAATATTCGAACATTAAATTATACTACATTTTGCAGTAGTAATACAGAGAAATTTACCAGGAAACAAAAAACAAATAACATGTACGTGGAAAGCTCTATGACTGAGTACATTAATGGGAAACTTACGCGTTTAGAATATTTAAAGTTTGTTTCGAAATTTTCAAGGTTTGTTAAACCTATCAGTTTAACGATCTTAAATTTTATATTATTTTATTTCGTATATAAATGATAATTGGTTGGATTCTACTTAAACAATCGCTAACGCACATTTTTAACCAAGCCTATTTTAATGTTGACAATCTTAAGTCTGTATAATTGTGAAGGATAGTGTGCGTAATAAAAAATCGAAAACCAACCAACTAAATTTATACGGGAATCTATTTGGCTTGACTAAATAAAATACCTTTTTTTGAACGGGAACCAATGCGGCATACCTTGAAAAAATATCTTTTTCAATAGAGAAACAATTCCGCATGTGGGTTTGGGATTCGGGAACAATTTCGGTACCGACCGCACAAAACTTTCACAGCGCGTAGGCCGAATTACGTCTGCATGCGTATGCGTGTGTTAGGTGCACAACTCGACGGGGGCGTGACAATGTCTAAACAGACGACCTTCGGTACGATGAAAGTTCTATGCAGTTTGCATTATTATATTGTGATACATGTGTAAATTTAAATTTCAACAGTCAATATTGCAAGTATAACACTTTAAATACATCAAACAGAAAATCAATGTTTTATTTTCGTATCATTTTTGGAACTACACGTGTTTTGGTTAAGAAAGCTACATTTTGTCTAGTATTTGAGGATTAGAAGTGATCTTGGTTAGGTAAATATTATACCACAGTTGATAGCTACTTGGAAATCATGCGTTGTATTGAGCTATTATTTTTAGTTCTTTAGATCCGGTAACTTTCGTAATATAATATAAAAACAATAAAAATGTATAATTCAAATATATTATTATTTAATTGATACGTAAAACGAATCATGTGCATAGATAGATAATATAAAAAATCAATTTTGGATAGGCTGTGTTAGGGAGGTCTTCCCTTCATTGATGTATAGCAGAGGTCGGCAACCTTTTGAACCACATGGGCCATATTTCGTTTTCAAATTTTTATCAAGGGCCACTTAAAAAAAAATTTTAACACATGATATATACTTATAATTATATTTCTATTATATTTGATTATTTTACATAGAAATATGAGTGTAAAAAATACGAATGTTACTGGAAAAAATTGCTTTTAAGAAAAAATTTAATTTTTGACCAATTAAACATAATAGCTTACCTTTGTTTTTGACGAAAAAGTATAAATCAACCCAAGAATTATTAAAAAAAACGATGTTCATCACAAATTTTTCTTTTTTTAGTCGCCATAATGTTTGGATTTACTTGTAAAATAAAACTATTACAAACGCAGTCACGCGTACGGGCGTAATCACGGTGTTATATTAATTGCTACAAACGCAGAGTAACTATGACCATAGATTAAATAAATTAGATATATATGTATTAAATACATAGATTAAATATATTTAAAATTTTAATTTTTAAATATATATATATATAAGTATATTTAATTTATTCTATGACTGAGTAGTGCAGCCATCATTATCTTTGACTCCGATTAGATAATAATAACAATTTTATTTATAAAGAAAAAATAATTGAATAGTATCGAAAATTGTATGAAAAATTTATTGAACAAAAATAAACACAAAAATTAACCACCTTTGTGCGGGCCATAAAAAATTGTTTCGTTGGCTACATGCGGCCCGCGGGCTCCGGGTTGCCGACCACTGATGTATAGTATTAATTACTTAATGTGTTCGTTATCACTTGAACGCGGTATTTATATTCACTGGGTTTCACTGTTTTTTCCATTTCTTTTTTTACAATAGCCAATCCATTTGTAAAAACCTCTCTCAAAAGTTCGTTTTAAATTTTATTACTTAATACATTTACTTTCGTGACAAATATTTTTCGAACAAAAAATAATATATACGATTTAAGTCGAAACGCAGAATAATAGGTCTTCGATTTCGTTGTCAAGTGCTATTTGGTTGATATTCAAAATAAGCTATGTTTATGAAAATGTGATCAATGATGACGCCGTGCGTCCGCGTTTCAGTTCGAATTTTTATTCAAAGATGAGATCGAAAAAAACCAAGTGAGCCACTTTGAGTTCGACCGTGAGCACCAATGTTTCCGTTTTAGCGACGAATTTTATATTATATGCTCTGAATAATATTTTGTCCGTATTTATACGTTTTGAACTATAAAGTGAACACAACATAACATTTCTCAGCGTTCCCTCTACATTACCTATATATGTTCAATTCACACGAGAACAAATAAAGTTACACAATTCCCATATTGTTACACGCATTAGAGCGTATACCGTCCGTAGATTTTGTACCGACCGATTATTTTTGTTTTAAAGTTTTCCATAGTTCCCCTAGTTCGTGTATATTGGTATCACAATTATATATACATGGGTTTGTATATGAAATGTCTGCACACGAAGACAAACCGCTTTTTCGTATTACGTATATCGTTATGGTTGATAGACAGCCTCCGATCGCAGGTATGCACAAAACAGTTTTTATATACGCGTGCATTTGCTCCCCACAACTTTTCTCATCAATCCGTCGTGATACTCGCGATGACAAATGTACCATTCACAAATCGAATAATCTCGATCGCATCGGTCTGATCGCCGTTACGTAAATTATTTTCAAAACATCCGTGTCGATTTTACCAAAGACAATACGATTACCAGATGCAATCTACCGCAGTGTGCAGTACATAAATAATTTTGCAAACGTCAAAGACAACATTGCAATATATATTATGTTTGATGTCCGTTCGTTTCGTAAAAATAAGTTACGCGTAAGCCGACGAAAAGTGTCGTGAATTCGATGTACGACCGGTGCGGCGTATTGAATTATTATGTATTTTATTGCATTTAATGCAACGGCGCAAATATACTATTACTGGAGTAGAGATTTTTTATGTATAATATAAGCTGCAGTGGACAGTATACAGTTTTAAATGGAAGCAGTAATTATAATGGCTTTCGATAAATGGTTGCCGACAAAGAAAATTTATTACTACCAGTGTTCTACACTGATAACCAAAAAAACTATCGAACTAAGACAATATATAAATATTTAAATATGTATCTGGATAATGGATGAAATATAACTACATTTATCTAGGTAAAAACAGATAATTTTAAAAAGGTTCATCATTCAAAAGTTACGTTTGTAAAATAATTCTTTTTCTACAGATAAAAATTTATTTATTTATTTATTAAGTTAATTTAGACACAAAACAAGTGCCTACACAAACCTATTTTTGTTTTTATATTTTTATAAATCCAACTATAATTTTTTAAATATAAATATTATATAATAGTATAAATAAACTATTTTTATTTTATATTATTAATAACTAATCAGTTTACAAATCCCAGTATTAAAATTTAAAATTATAAACAAAAATTAATCATCAGCATATGATAATTTAAATAATAAAAAATGTACCTATTTTTATTCGTTAATTAATAAACGAATATGATTTAAATATACATATATTAAATATTATAGAAGTATATATAATACGAGTACATACTATATTATTATGACTTTGTAATATTCTAATTAAATTATTTAATTTAATGGTTATCACTTTGTCTTTAATTTACATGCAGTTAAACAAAATTCATACAAAAACGGTAAATCATATAAAATATGTATATAGCAGGGGTCACTATAAGTTGGTGGTTAGTTTTATTATTATTTATTACTTTATTCATTATAATCCCAGCTTATACGTGGTTATTTATGGAACGTTCCAGCTAAAGATTGACGTTTTATGACTGTATGAGTTGAATTATTATTGTCTATATTATGAGTATTATATTGGTCTATAATATTAGGTATATTATTGAATTCTGGCCGTAAGCATTAGGCAAGCAGGTCGATCAAAAAAAAAAAAAAAGTATATCAGTATAAAATTTATAATATTTGAAATTATATATATATATATATGTTATACCTTTTGCTTCGTCTATAGCAGGGATGGTAAATCAATGACATGCGTGCCCGAGGTGGCACAAGAAAAGATTTTGAGGGCACGCGAAAAATTAAAATACTTCTATTATAATATATATTATATAATATTATAATAGGTAAAAATATTTTTTATAAACTCTATAGAATATGTATATTTAAAATTTAAAATGTACATACTCGGTACACCGAGTATTTTTATTACTCGTTTCACTCAACACAAAAAATGATCTTAAATTATCTATATATCTCAGGTAACAATTTTATTTCAAAAAAAGATGGATAAAAAGATAATTCAAAATATTTTTATCGAGATTAATCATCTAGATTATACCAAACACCGATGACTACGTATAACATAGGAGGTATGCCTATATAAACGCAGACGCGACGATCGAACGTGAAAATGATCGTTGACGAACAATTTATAATTATAACCGCTTGCCAATGCTACTCTAGTGTTATAATATAATAAACACACACACACACACACACCTTATGTTCGGGCGCCGAATGGACGATAATAGTATTATTATAATAAACGAAAAACGTTGTCTGATAGGTACTTCGAATACCTTTATCTGAGGAACAAAGGTGTGTGCGGTGTGTGGAGACAATGAATCGCGTGTGTCTTTTTATGAAATTATCGCGTGAAACAATTTTCAGCGCAGAAAAGAAAAAAAATTGAACAAACACAATACGAATAAAAAAAAAAAATAATAAAAAAAATAATAAAAATAAAAATCGCACATGGCCGTAACAACTGCAGTGCTCGGTATACCTATATGTTCACGGTAATAACAATAATATAATATCGTGATTGAGAATAATAACGAAAAATATTTCTAGCCGCGAGAAACGAAAATGGACGGACGTGTAGGGCCGTGTGCAAGACATTCGGGATCATGGATCGGCGAATCTAGAAACTCATCGCAGGGTGTGCTTTTACCTCGAAGAGATTTTCTGTAGATCAAAATACCTCTCAGTTATCATACATTTAAGAGATGCTGCTCATTTGAAATAACAATATTATTAATATTAAATAATATTAAGATTAATTTTTATTAGTTTAGATGCTATTTTTCATGCTGCAATATACACATGTAATGTTTAAAAATTATTAATTTTTATAAACTACAACTATTGTAAAATTTAATGTATATAACTCAATTATTTTTGGATACACTCATAACCAACAGTTAAATTGTTAATCAATAATATTTAAAATTTTTGGAAGCTTAATATTACATCTTAATTTTATTATCATTAATAAACAATTATATACTACTAACAATATATACTGTATAACTGATAGTAATCAACAAATGTTTTGCAAACATTTTATAAAATTAATCTTTTTTGGTTAGGAGTCATAACTATATAAGTCCTCTACATAGGTTTACACGAGTCGCAGGGTATGCCCTGGCACTCCTAGCACACCCTGTAGATTCCTCTATGAGATCGTGAATCGGTGTACGCAAAGAGGGGCTAGATAAATTGGGTTTGCGATAAGTTGGGTACTTTTTGAAAGCGGCAAGTTGAGTCCCGGGGGAAAAAAATAGTAGGTAAATTGGGTCCCGGCTAATAATCTGATTGATTTTCAACGATAAAATTTCAATGTAATCTTTGATAACGCCTAATTAAAATACGTATATTATACGGTGCTACAGGAGGATGGAAAAGATAAGTTTGACTGAAAGAATCACTAATGAAGAAGTTTTAGGAAGAGTATCTAAGAGGAAATAAATATGCAAGAGTATACAGAAAAGACGAAATGAATTAATAGGTCATATTTTAAGACACGATGGGCTGCTATTACTAATCTTAGAAGGAGAATCGGTGGATATTTTGTGATTATATACTAGATACTTACGAGTATATCTCAGCTGATGCTAAATTTCCCCCAAATATTTGGTCTCGATTTTCTGCTACCGCCGTGCGTACAACCAATAGCTGTGAATCATATCATTCACGATTAAACCTTTGATTTTACATCCTAATATTTTTCACTTTATAAACGAATTATTAGAAATACAATTAGAGATATAAGTAAAATTACGAAGCACAAATCAAAAAAAGAAAATATGCTGGATATAAAACATTAACTAAGGAGCAAATGGCAAAGTACAATAATAATATAATAACCCGATTTGAGTTTATTCAATCCATAAGCGTGCGCAGACCTCTTTTTTAGTGTATGTAAAAGGCTGCCACTGCCTACCCCCCCCTAAAACTGAAAGTTAATTTAAGCGTTCAAAATTCTGGTCTTAATAACTATTTAATTTAAATTTTAATTTTTTTCCCCGAAAAAAGTGACTGAATAGCCATTTCTTAATCGTTATAACTGTATTCATAATTAAAATTGAAATTAAATTACGAAATTTACCTACTTTTTCCCAGGACTCAACTTACCTAATGCTTACATTTTTGCGAAACTCAATTTACCTATAAAAGGTCATTTGGGACCCAATTTACCAGCTCCCCGCGGAGAAACGGCATAGTGCCGGGCAAGATTATAATATAAGCGTAAAAACAATATCAAACGTATATCGATCAATCGCATGAGCAACGATGCCAGTTGGTGATAAATGTCTTGCCGTATCGTTTCTAATCTAAACTTTTGTACGCAGTAATACGAGTATGATTGTATGCTGTATCCGTGTGATATTAATTTATAATTATTAAATTGAAATCGTACACTAATGTAACGGAATTCCTTTTCCGGAAGGTATACAAATACATACAATTAAAAATAAACGATCTCGGATTATTCTATAATGCTAAACTGCGAGGTACGGGGTGGAATCGCATGGATACAGATAACGCGGTCAAACTGCACTTGTTTCTTTTATACCTTCGTAATAAATATAGTTCTCTACGTTTATGACCAAAAGTATGGTAAAAACAAAACAGAAATACAATGGTACCATCTTCAAAATCATTAGCGACTGTTTCCAACTCAAACGAAATCCGACCGAATGAATGCAAAATAGTTCGACCTTACCCCACGATAACGTTGTAACGCGCCCGTGGGTACCGAACGCATGGGACCGCGGGTGCAGTGAGCTAACCCAACGGGTTTATTATGATATTATAATCGCGACCAGGGCAGTCGGAGAACGAAATAATCAACTAGTTGTAACACCGTGAAAACGTTATATGCAAATATTACGATAAAAACGCGGTGGATAGTATCGAAACGCAGTAATTCGCGTGGACGTTTACGCGTTGACCCAAATGCACAAGACACGAGAACGCGTGAAAATCCGACAGCACAACGACCTTGGCATTCGCGCGGCGGTGGCGGCGATGGCGGCGGCGGCGATAGCGGATTACGTCGGTCCCGTGTCCAATGCGGGAAAACGTGTCCGGGAAACGGCCGTGCACCTGCGCAGGTGTGGTAGGGACCGCGAGACGGTCTCACGTGGGGGACACGTCGCGAAAATATATAAAATCTCGCGCCCCGGACTCCAGTGTATCAGTGCACAATCGTTCGGGTTTCAACAACGATCGTACAAACAGTATCTACCAGCAGCAGCAGCAGCAGCAGCAGTAGCGGAAGAAAAAAATAAATCAAATATTTTCATTTTCCGGACGGTCATTTCTCTAAGAACCATGAGATCGTTCCAAGTAAGTATATTATTTAAAATGTAATTATTGGTACCATTGTCCCGCGTTCCACCGACCTGCTACGTCGGTTTCGGATCGGACGAGTGACGTCGTGCATTTACGTTCACCCGAGCCACGACATTTACCCGTCCGTCATGTTTTCGCAGATGTTCGCAGCGCTGGCCCTAATGACCGCGTGCGCCGTGGCCATACCGATTTTTGTCGAAGGAGGACATCGATCCCACGCTTCCGAATCCGACGAGAACTACGTGAGTACATTGCGTATAATATTAACATTTGTAGCATAACACCTTGAGACGCATTGGTAACGGAAGTTACGCCGTACTCTGTCGGATCACGGGAAACTCGACAACGGCAATCGTTACGGGTTTTTTTTCACGCGGCGCACAGACTTCCGATCACCCCGTTCCGCAACCCCCGTCCGTACATCGAGACTTATCCGCACGGTCTCGCGCTGAAAACGATGACGTTGCAGCGATCACCGTTCGACTGGTAACTGCGGTTGGCGTATGCGCTTTTAACGACCCCTTCGGCTCACGGTTTCCATTCGTTTTTATTATTTGCTCGAATCCTTTTCCGCTCGTCAACGATGTGATGCGTCCGATTTCATGCACGGTCCGAACTCCCGAGTGCAACCCGCACACTACGAAAACGTTTACGGAAAAAAAAAACCGACTAGGCACCTCTCTTCCAAATCACAACTCGTCAATTACGGATATTCATAATTTTTAACAACAAACTTGACGCGCTGGACGGACGTTCACAATTATTTATTCTCATTTCAAAATGGTTCGAAATCCTCTCCGGACCTTTCGTTCGCTCACTGAACGATACATCCGGTATTCCGATGCGCAGGTTTTCGTTTTCACACGTAACGATGTATCATCGCATTCCGCCCGAGTCCTTTACACTACGAAACGAATAATAACAATAACAATTCCCCTACTACAACAATGCCATTGATCGTTCAGTTTCCCAACTGTCTGCACCGGCATACCGCGTATCAACGAGCTTGTTGTCTCGTTTCAGTCGGCCTCTACACGTTTCGTTTCCCGAAATCTATCTAAGACTTATAACAATATGCTGTAATTGCAGCCGAGCAAACAATAATAATAATAATAATAATAATATTAACAATGTGTCGTCGATAAAATATTAAAATAACGAACGTGAAAATAATGATTTCACTCCGTCTTCGTGTTCCTGTTGGACTGGAGTGTATATATGACGTGTGGGGCGAGCCTAGAAATATTTTTCGGTGGGGAGGAAGGATCGATATTTACACTAGCACATACTTCTAATTTATTTATTTCACAAGATAACAATGTTGGTAATGATTAATTTCTTATACTTTATCAACGACAATTGATTGATACCCGAAGATATATTTATGTTATTAAATTTAAATTGTATACAAATATTAAGCAATAATTTTTTTCTAAATTCGTTAAAATTTCGGGAAAAGGATTGAATAAATCACCCCTAGACACGCCCCAGGCAGCGATTTCAGACTCGTACGAATGCACGCGAACGACGTGATACTACACAAAACGTTGCCGGGATAACAATAACACCGAGACGGAGGAAAATGTACGTTTGACGCGATTTTCAGTTAAGTTTCTTTCGTTGTTATCAATTAATTCTCTACGGCGAAGGCGAAAACGCAAACGTGCCCGTACATGTTACCTACCCGTGTGCGTGCAGAGTTTCTCACTCGGTCGTTTCGCGATATTTTTCGTTACAGCCGTGCGAATCGTTAAACCCCCATTCGTTGCGTGTACACAGTGCCACGGTGGGATTTCATACACGCTCTGTAGACTAGTGGTGCGATTGACGATTCCACCTTCACTCCGACCGTTCAAAACTTGCACGTGGTCTCGCGTAAAACCAATAACCACCGGTTAGGCCGTAGCCAGATTAAGGCTCCCTCCGGTTTTGAGTTCAGAACCTCCCCTTATTTTTAAATTAAATTGAAAGATTTTAAACGCATATTACGTTTGACATTTTAAATTTTACTAATCGAAAAACATATTAACACTCCAAACCCTCTCCTCCCTCGAAAAAAATCTTGCTTTCTACGGTCTTGGTCATCACGGTCTAAAACCACCGACGACTGTTCCGACTACGATGCGCTTAGGATCACATACGTGTTTCGTTTTCGCCGTAAAGCGTGTTATTTCTCGCGCGAAATGATACCAAACAAAATGGTATCATTTGAATATCAAAAACGTTCGTTTAACCGCGCTCGTAACATTTGACAACCGTCACGCCACGCACTTTCCGCATGACGAGATCGCGTGATCATCGACCTGTTGAAACGTGCACGCGCTTAATGGAGCGGTGATCCGTTCAGCAACAAAAAGCGATTTCGACCTAACCGCGCGTCGAAAACGTTAGACGAAAACGTGCTCGTGTCAAATTCAACACGGTTTTGCGTTTTCGTCTAGCGCTGTCGACGCGCGGTGCTCGTCGAAGCCGCTGCGCGGCGTCGCGACCCTAAGGACCGTTGTTACCGACGCGCGTTCCCGCGTCGACGACGCACCGACGACGCGGTACGCGCGGGCGTAATACGTGGACACTGATCACAACGCGCGTTTCGCGCGCGGCGGACGTGTTGACAGGCGCCCAAAGCGTACAAGTTCGATTACGCGGTGCACGACCCGGAAACATACGACGTGAAGAGCCAATGGGAAGCGCGCGAGGGCGACGTGGTCAAGGGAGCGTACAGCGTGTTGGACCCCGACGGCGCCATGAGACTGGTCGAGTACACCGCTGACCCCGAGTCGGGATTCAACGCGGTGGTCAGCCGGTCGGACAGCGGTAACACGGGCTACAGGAAGCCCAGCAACGACGCGTTCGACTTCTGATTGGCGAGGAGACAACCACGACCACGGTACATCGTAACGCATACATAAAACACGCGCCGCGCGCACGTCCGCGATATCCGTGCCGCGGCTAGGAATACTTTTTTTTCTGTTTTTTTATATCCCCTGTACTTCTGTCTTATACGTCTGTCATATCTATCAACGTCCCTCTTTCTCTCTCTCAAGCTGTCCGCCCGAAGCCGTACCGATGTGCTGCTACGGTTTTCTTGTTTTTTATACGAACTACTTTGTTATTATTATTATTTTTTTGTATTAATATTTTATTATTATTATTATTATTTTTATTTTTATACGATTGTCGTATGTACGTGTGTGCCGAAATATTCGCGTTGGATCGCGATACAACTACGTGTTATATCGTAACGTACGCGCACGTAATACATATATAACTTACATTAATGTACATCCCACTTGTTATCAATTGATTTTATTTTTATTTTTTTATTAGTTTGTTTTTATAATAAATAAATACATGAGAAAAAAAAAAGAAACACTAAAAGTAATTTTTATTTCTCGTGATGGTCTTGTTACACCAACGCTGCGGAAACGTGCTTAACATTTTAACGCTTTTTAGGTATGGTTTCCCATCTCGCTGATATCTAAAACAACAATTTGATCGACAATAATAATATGAATTTCATAAAATAAATATCGCGATCGAAACTCTCCGGGCTCTCTCGAACTCGTACGGTAACAACGAAACAGTAACGTCGGTCGTGTTTGCGCATTAAGGGTCCGGTACGATTGACCGGGCGCATGTGAATTCCGCCCAAAAAAAATTGATAATTATTAAGCACACCTTGAATATAAATTATAAGTTATTAGTAAGAAGTTCTTATTACTTAATGAAGTTCAAAAGTTTAAAGTTACTTTTATTTGTATTTTTCAATCAAAACCGTATAGGTGTATTAGGCAATAGGTTTATAAATAGAATTTACAAATCCATTTTTGTACCTGCATATTTTTTCGGGCGGAATTCACATGTACCTTTTTTACTTGGATATTTTCCCGGGTGGAATTACCATAGACCTTGTTTTTACCTATTCATTTCGGGCGGAACTTATAATACCCCCGTTTGACCGATGCGTACGTGCGACGACCGTACTCATACGCGGGTGAAACGCGAATTTCACAACCAGATCGTTTTGTATTATTCATTTTTACTCCGTGCATCCGTTATCTCCTTGCTGACGTAGATGTAACGTATACAACGAAAACATTTTTTATTTATTTATCTATTCGAAAATCACGTTCGTATCGATCCGTGTGTGGCTTCCGTCACTCGTCACTGGCTCGTCCATAAAAATAAACCATTAGACGAGAATAATAATAACACATTAATAGCACGCGAACCATTCGACGCTGATGCTCCGACAACGTAATATCGTACAACGTCTTCTCGCAGGTACTTGCGCACCGTGTTCAATCAGCACGATTTTAAATATTATTCAACGCGATGTAAAATATACTAGATAGTTCGTAGAATATTTGCGAAAAGTGTACTAGATGTATATCAATGGACAGCACAATCGCTTGAAAACAATCCGTTCTATTATTTTAATAGAGCAAATCGCGTTAAAAAATTGCGGTAAAATAATATAACGTACGGAATCAATTGGCGTACCCCAAGAACGATTTACCATTATTTGAGTACGTACCTATCTAAAGCTAAATGGTTAAGTGTATTAAATAAAGTACCGATGTGCATATACCAGCATTAATAACTCTTCGCCTTGTATTGTTCGCGATTCATACACGGTATTATATTATTACAGACGTACTTTTTCGTTCTTCGTTACACGCGCAATACACTACACGCCCGAACTCGTATAATATTTTATAGCGATTTTCCCCGTTCTCGGTCATAAACTTGTACACCTCTCGTAAAAATCTATAGGCATGGTCCGATGTCCGTAGTGCAGTATTACGTGTACAATATACACTGTATATAGGTTATTCGTGAATTTCACGAGCACACACACGCAACGAGGTATATCATCGGATGGTCAAGTTGTTTTATAGCGGTCGAAAGCCGAACGGACGTACGGCGACTACTGTGTACTATATTACTGGCCGACAGTTTTCTGTGCAGTCGAATGTCCGTTCGCAATATCCGTGTATGACGAGCATTGTAATCCTATCATGGTTCGCGAGCGCCTTAAGCGCACGAGGATTCTACGCATAAGCGGAAATTCGGTGAAATTAGTGGGTGGGGGGCTGAGCATTATTTGCTTATTACACCTATATGTATCCCTGTACGCAATCATTTCAAACAATTAGGAGCCTTATCTTAAACATTTTTGGAATAGGTATTCTAAACAGAAATTATTAGTTAATTAAATTAAACAACCAATGCAGGTATTATTACATATTATTAATATTACATTAATTACGATCGCTCCAAGTCATGACAATAATTTTGTAAAATCTTACGAATTTGAATTAATTTTTATCAAAGAATATTTTTTTTTAATTCAGTTATTAAAAATGTCTTTTACAATTATAATAATTATTGTATTTTTAGTCACTTAACAATTTTTAGGGATAGGGGAGCTAAGACCTGTACTTTGCATTTCTGGGGGGCTTAGTTAAGCCCCCCCGATTTCTACCTATGGTTCTACGTATACCCGTGCAAGAACCTCCCGGGTCCGAGATATAGTACACGGAAAAAATTCAAAAAATTATCCATATGTATTTATGGCGGTGAGTGGTCTAACGATCCAGAGACCCGGGACGGCGTGATTGTGTTAACAATATTTTTAAATCCGTTTATCTGAATGGAACTAAAACAGTGAGAAACGGTTGAATTCCTATGCGATGATGTAAATTCCGTAGTTTTTTTAAAATTTTTTTTTTTGTCATGGTCCACCTATCGTTGTTTATAAACATCTATTGTCCCGCCATAAATTTCCGAAACACGTCATAAGGCGTAAATATTAATTGGATTGACATTTCGAACGGGTGGCAAATCTTAGGCAAGTGTGTGATCACGAAAGGTTATTCAAAGCGTTTGTAAAACAATACGTTTTTACGCTAGAGCGGTTGTACGGTACTTTCTGCGGGGTATTTATTAATTGCGGCTAATTGAGCGCTCGCTTTTATTATTATATCAAGTCACTGCGTCATAGTGGCTAGGTCTTACCCGAAACGTTGAGCAACACGTGCAATTTTCACGCCATTCGATATCGTTTTTTACGCATGCGTACGACAGCGCGTTTATTATGTTATACGCATATTTACGCGGATACAATGCATGTAACGTTGCTCGTACATGTCAACTAATTTATTTCTCCATAAAGTTAAGATCGAAAATAATACGATAGTAACAATATATAATATTGTTATGTTACGTAAAAGTTTTCAACGTTGGTACGATGTCACGTGCGATTATTTGCATAATTTTATGTATCAAATATGAAAAACAAATTATACGCAAAGGCCTATTAAAATATATTGTAATAGATGGGGCAAAAAAGGTTAGTAGGAACAAAAAAAACATTAAAATGCCATTGATAATTGATTTCGCTTTGATTTCACTTTTATTATATTTGAATGGAGATGTTTAATTACGAAGCCATTATTCCCTGTTTCGTTGAAAATATGTCTGATCTCCGCTTCGTTTAAAAATTTTCTGGCAACAGAGCGAAAAACTTGAAATAAAATATTTCTCCACCAGCATTCGTTTCAGACACTTATCGAGTTGCACACGTGTGAATGCGTTTACATACAAAACACCTCAAAACAATATTTATTCAGAATATCCGTCCTGGTCGGGATTCGTTTGAAAATAGTTATAAAAATAAATCATAACGGATCAAAAAAAAAAAAAAATTATTGGCATGTTGAAAACTTGTAGACGTTTATAGAAACCAACACGAGGTTAGTCTGAAATGGCGTTATATGATTTCGATCCACGTGAGAATTCGTACAAAAGCGAGCTGCTGGTCTAGGGAACGGGAACGTTCAGGTATAGTGACTTAACAAGAGTTTTTAAACGGTGGGATACCGGTGATCGGGTCAGGTAGCGGAGTGGTCGTCGGAGGGTTGTAACGGATACGATTTATAGTAAAAAAAACCACCCGGGTAAACAAGCGGGGAGTGGTATGGAAAAGATAACGCGTGGAAACAGGATAACGGAGAAGGGTGGAGGGAGAAAGGTGTTTTCCGCGTGACCAACAGTTCAGAAAGGTTTACCGCTCGTCGACGTCGCTGCTGCGTTAAACGTGTGCCGAAAGTTTTATGGTACGCCTCAGGGGAGAGGGGGTGGTCAAGTCCTCGGAACGGATAATCGAAACCCTTTTTCGCTGGGTACCGATGGAAAAGGTGTTCGTTCGGCGGCCAGCCAGTCAACGTACCGGCGTGGTCGGTGGTCACTGATCTGTGTCGCTCAGCGGACTCTCGACGCGTGACGATGACGTGTACGAACAATCCACGTAGAATGTGCCCACACGTGTGAGCGCGTGCACCCACGGACCATGAGACAACGTACATCCCACGGGTGCCCGTTTCCACGAGCGGTCAACCGTCGTGCGACGCCGCCGTGCGCTGCATGGAAAGCCCGGGATCGCGCTGATATCCCCGCTTAAGTGTTCTGCTTCACGAACTCGTACGGTACGCGCCCTATTCGTCACCTCCTGTTCTACATACACATACACTGCAACCATTGGTTATGGTTTAGAACAAAATCAATAAGCAAATGCAAATCCTGTACCAGAACCGGTAGACTGCTTTTGATTCATTTTAAGAAGAATAATTGTGGATCGTAAACACGATAGGCTTAAACAGCCGTTTATGTGCTCACTACGTACTAAGGGCCATAGGCGTGTTCAGATTTTTCGCACATGGTGCAATCCTAACTATAATATTTTTTACTAACTCAATAAGGTTGTCCAAGTATAGTCTATATAGGCCTTTCGTTGAACGAGTATACTCAGGGATCATACGCGAAAAAATAAAACAATTCTAGGAATTTTTCTAAGAGACCTTTTAAATATATATCCGTTTTACTGTCTTAACGTGTCCGACAAGATATTTCATCTGGGCAACCATTATATCTTTAATCGTGATATAGATAAGTAATTACAGGATATCCGTATTTTCATATTCGTATACATTATTAGATAATTATGCGGTTTTGCAAAAAGTTGGTATGGGCTTGCTTGGAGCAGTGGCCGCTTCATCTTGCACGGAGTGCATACCCTGTCACCCTCGTGGACACGCCTATGCTAAAAACTTTTGTTGAATCGATATCCACGGGACGACGAGAAGACGAGTGCAGAAAACGGCGTTTGGTAAGACTAGTATCGAGGGGCAGTGGAAAATTCGAAACTCATCATTGACTGTACTTGTCACGTCGGCTGCACTACAATTAAAATAATTGTACTATACTCGCGCATCCGGATTAGACCAAGAACTCTCGGACGATGGGATCGCATATGCTTCCACGGCACAAAATTCGAATGGACTTATCGGTTGCTGTGGTAGGAAATCAAAGACTGGCCGAACGTTACCGAAACTACGTGAGGTGTCGTACCGACAGCTAATATATAATCGTACGCCATGATAATTTCAAACATTGACAAAATTTGATGGTTCGCGATCATGCGGCCATGGGTTCAACGTCGTCTCCAAGAACGTGAAGTGACAAAACGGAGAGATCTTCGAGTACAAGAATAAAGGGGTACGTGACGGCTAGGGATCGGTCAGAACGGATCAGGTATGGTGGTAATGGTCGGGGTCGGTCAAGTCTCTGTCGTCTTACCTGTCGGCCGGATATTACTTTAGCTTTAAGTGACTAATACGGGCGTTCGTGGTGTACCATATGTACTCAAAGAGCGGATACGTTGCGACGACGACCACCGAAATTAAAGACAACTGGTGATGTTGTTGTGCGACGAAAACGAAAATAAAATTAAAAACAGATACACGAGCGTACACGGGCGGCGAGCATAGTAATTTAAAATAATTTTTATCACAGTAGACTCAGTAGCGCGTTATCAAAATCTCGTCGCGGCGCACTATCATCACTATATGACGTGTAAGCAACAACAATACACGCACACGCACACATAAATAAAATGTACATCATATATACATGAACTGTTGCGTAAAATGACCGTTGTGTATGTTATTTGTTCTTTTTGGACACGTTTGGTGGCGGCGGTGCCCGACTATATTGTAATATTTTACCACACGTCAGCTCGGCTCGGCCGACCACTGCAGTGCCGTTTATTTCTGTACGCGCTCGTTGTCGATGCCGAGTGCCAACTGCAAACGCGACCGATACGAAATAACATAAAAAACGAAAACTGCCCGCGCTGCCGTCGGCACAGGTTTTCTATCCGTTCGCACGCGTTACTACGTGTGCGTATGCGTGTGCGTGTGCGCGTGTGTGTACGTGTTTATGCATGTGTATGTGTGTGTGTGTGTGTGCGCGTGCGTGTGTATGTGTGTTTACATCAGTGAAAACGGTTCCATAAACAGTCATGTACTGGACCGGAAGCTTCTAGAGTTCGTGACGCGTGCGGTGAGAGGAAACGAGGATCGCATGGGCCACAGGTCGGCAACCTTTTCGTAGGGAAACAACGGTTTTTCGAAAACATTGCGGAACCGTAATGTTCGATGAGCCATGCTGGTGCAAACAAAATATTTTCATCCATACCCGCGGTTGAATTCAGTTCAAATCCCTGTTCACTAGTCAGTAAGTCGATAAAAAGTGAACCGAACAATTTTATCGGGACAGATTTGAGGTTGGTGTGATGTATAATTTAACTGTAAAGCCCGTGATTCCGAAGGGAAGCGCTTGTTTGTTTTATACATTATTACGATGACGAGGAAGAAAAATTGCAGTGTCCAAGGAGATACTATCACGATCATGGGCGTAACTTGAACATTTATTAGGGGGGGGGGGCAAATATGTAATTACATATCTAACGAAAAGGATGTCCACGGCTAAAAATCGCTTTACTACCTACATATTACTATATACAATTATTCATTTTCTTACAATATGTTAGATAAGCGAAAATTAAAAATTAAGATTTTTAAAAAAAATTGTATAGTAATACCTATAATCAACTGTTTTGTACTCATTTTAAAACATGTTATGTAAAATATCAGAGGGGACACTGGTCCCCCTTGCTACCCACCATCAGTTTACACCTATGATCCCGATGAGCCGCAGACGGCCGGGTCCTGGAGAAGTGGTCGGATTAGCAGGATAGATTTCAGAAAAAATTTTAGGCGTCGCGACATGTCGGTTCGAGCGCGAATTTTTCGCTGGGATCCGTTCGTGCAATGACGCACACTTGGTGGCCGACGGCCAAAACACCGGACGATCGTGGTGCAACAACAACAACAACAACAACAACAATATCAATATTACTGTATTACAAATTCATGTTGCGATGCGTACACAACGTATGTGTTAGGTAATAATACGAGAGCACGCGCGTCACGCGATAATAATAGTACGCAGTGCAAGTATACGCATTGCCTTGCGCTTGTATTGTAATACCGTCGCACGTGACTGCCAACTGCGGACGTTGAATGTCGCACACGGTATTTTTGAAAACTTTTCGTTGTCAATGATGCGCAGGACTGCTACAGGTGAGATTCGAATTATTTTCGAATGGACCGCGAACACGCGATATTCCGCTGCCGACCCTCGTGGTCGAACCCGGATTAAGGAGGGGGGTACGTATGTAAAGGGTCTGCAGTTGTTCTGAGCTTAAAATTACATTGAATGATAATTTGTACTTTTCATAGTACCTACAAGAATATTCTTTTTTCTCATTTGAACTGACGGGCGTTGGGGCCTGTCACTCGCCTACCGTGTTTAACATCATAAGTGAAGGAGGGCACATGAGCACACTTAAACTCGTTTTATTATGTATTTATATTATTTTAAAGAATTTTTTTCGTTGGTGGTGGCCGACAATCATGTGTTGGCCCCCGGGATCCTGTAGGTCTTAATCCGGGCTTGCCTGCGATGCGTGTACAACACACACCGATGAGGATTTGAACGCGAACGATCCCGGATCGGCTGCGACGGGGGCGAAATTATTTTAAAACGACCGCGTGCACATTTGACCATCGACCACGTCACGGTTCGAATGCACGTACGTGATAGAGTCATCTGGACGAGTGCAAGTGCACACACATCCGGTCGACAATGTCACGATAGCGCGTACCCAATATACCTACGTGTCATTTACGAGTGAATGTTTAAGGTCAACTTGCACGTCTGCGCCATTATTTCGGCCTCGTTACCGACGAACTCTTAAAGGTTTTTGATTTTTCTCACGTAATTTAGCTTATCGAATATGCGCAGTGCGTTTGATTTGCGATTGGTAATGAAAAAGTTTTTCGTTAAATAATATTTGGCGAATATCCGGAATGATGCCGTCGAGCAGTAAACTAAAGATAGTATTGGGGACGAATCAAAGGTGAAATCACGATCCCAGTCAACTACAGTCCAATGGAAAATAAAATAAATAAATAATAGAAATTGCGTGAAATTTGTATTGAAATGTATTAAAAAGATACTGGTTATAGTATTAAGTGGAAAGCAACTTGAACCAATAAATTCTTGAATCATTCCGTAAATTGTTGGGTAAAAATTAGTTTGATCGATTGATATACATGAATTATTGATTGTTTTAGTTTCCTCTTAAAATTGACAGGACAATTTATTACGTTAACAATTGTTAAGAGTAGGTGACTCTCGCATTAAAGCTTCCTGTGCAGTTGGGTCGATCGAAGGTTCGCTGCACTAACTTCAATGTAGAGCCAAAATCGGAATGCAACGGAACACTTTCAACGTCTGGGTTAGTGAGCTACAACCCGAGTAGGTCTTATAGCCATCGAGACGAAAAAGAGTGTCGTCCAGAACGACGGAGGTCACGCTATGTTTTTCGTATATAAGATTCGTCGATAACACATTCAGCGGACGCATGTTCTGTAAAGACCGCGCGAAAACCGGTAAGTATGAGATCTATTATATTTTGCTAAACTCAATCGTCCAAGAACGAGCCGAATTGGTTACAACGGAGGTATATCGATATAATTTACACTAGTAAGAAAAAATCAATTTTATGACCTCGTGCTAACCGAAAAACGTTCAAAACAAATATGTAACTACGCTATACGGTATCGTGGATACAAACGTGCCTAGTCGAAATAACCAATTAAGAAAAGGCGTTACGACTTACAGCGCCTTCTGGAGAGCAACTCGAAAGCAGCATAACCGGATCCGAATTTTATCGTATTCAACTCTAGTGATCGCTGCTACTGAAAACCTTGCGACGACTGTTGCTGAAAACCTTGCGACTACTGTTGCGAAGAAACATTATCGATAGCGACATTACATCGCGTAAGTACCTGATCTATCTCACCCCTACGCCATCCTAAACCCTCGGGCTCAGGGTACACGGACGCGCACGCGATCGGCGAAGGGACCGGATCAAAACGCACAACTACAGTGTGAACGCAGCAATGTTATTCGGCCACAGCCATGTCCTGTGTCCGGTCAACGCGCATCGTCTATTGGTGTTTAACGTCCCTTAGCCAAATCGTGTTCAGCTACGTCCAGCGATCGGGTTATGTACTGTCTACTAGAAAACGCACGGTCGTCAACCGCAAACTGCCATGGACTGTGCGCGAACAATTTCGAGGGTTATCGGGGGCGAAACACTGACCGGGTGGGTGGATGCAGGCGTAGATACGAGAGGAGTGATATGGGGGCTGAAACTCTCCCTTTTAACATAAGGTAGAATCATATCGCACGTAGGTACATAAATGTTAAAAACATTAGACGTAAGAAAGACTTCTTACAAATCAACGTGCGCAACGAATCATGGCAAGTACTCACTTTACTAGCCATCCCCTCCCCCACTTATTTCATTTTTAGATTCACACCCGAGTGGACGCGACCGCGCAATTCAGAAATGTTAGCGTTCGGGCCTACATTTGTGATCGTAATTCGAATCACTCGTTCGTTATTTTGTACCACTCGTACCTATCCGAACTTTCAGGGCATAACTAACTTTTCGGGGAGGGGGAACGAGTGTCACAGCAATTATGAACGATAGTACAAATACACGTGCAGGAGTGATATTGAACACAATTGCTACGATCACATACGATCACGTCCCACTGCTCCGTTCAACGCATATATAATCTAATGCGTCGTTCATAACGTCGTAGTGGAATGATTTAAATCTCCCAAAAAATTGTAAATCCATCGAAAATAATTTCTTTATCTCGTTTTGTACTGTAGATACAAACCGTTTCACCGTTTGATCGCATTGTATAACTGATGCACCCACAATGTTTGTTTTAATTTTTTTGGTTATCACACTAACGTGCGATAGGTATTAGGTATATCTTAGAGAGTAAACCCATCGGAGACTAATTTTTTATTTATTACAACGATATGTAATCAACTTAGCAGACAAGAAAAAAACAACAGCCAATTAACCGTGTATTATAGCGTTACCATTTATTTTAGCTTGTTAAAGCTAATCTTCTAATCTTTCTAATTTTCTAATCTCGTATGCGTCACCCTTTCAGTGAGTACCGTTTCAGAGGTCAATTATTTTTTTGGTTTCCAGCGAAAGTTCTGCGAAAAGAAATTCACGATAGGTGACGGTGAAAAATTGAGCCGTAAGATGATGTTTCCTTACACATTTACTGCGAAGGTTGTTCAGTTTCCATTTAAATTGCATTTTAAACACCACTGGATGTTCCCATGGCTCATTGGATCTGCTGTTATAGTCGCACCTGTGTTCTATCAATTACAGAAGTTTGCCAAGAATGAAGTCAATATAAAGATGTGGGCTGATAAAAGGAGGAAGGAAGAAGAACATCACAGACACAAGTGGGATTAATTGAAATTGTGAATCAATGTAGAAAATAAAAAAAAAAAAAAACAGAAACTTATTCAACTATTGTATATTATTTCTAATAGCGTAACTGCGAGTTATAAATAAATATTTAAATTAAATGTAATAAACATAGTTCAGTATTGAAAAAAAAAAAAAAATGTAACGGGACACCGTCGACCTCTATCGGTACAACTCCCGTATCCCTATCACCAACACGCTTTTGACCGTGATTTACCTAAATACAGATAGCGCTGATCGCCATGACGTATATAACGCTCCAACAAACAATGAAAAAATCTCTGTTTACATTTGTAGATTTTTTAAATAAAAAGCGGGTCATGTTGAAACCTCACCGGGACCACGTTGCTGTTCCGTCTATGATCGTGTAGTAATCACCGTTCGGTCTTAAGGCACTATCAATACGGTCACCAGAAACGAGAGGCTTCCAAAACCGTGTCGGGCGTAAAGACATTCATAAGTACCAGTGATTCCGTTGACCTTTGTAACCTTTATCCCCCCGGACTCGATAGCAGTTTGTTTCGTAAATGTAGTTGTTGCCCGAGGCACACCCATAACCTTACGTTGCAGTGTGTTCTAAATCTAATTCCAACTACTTTACTGAACAATCCACGGTATACCTTTATAGTGTAAAGTCCAGGATAGTACGGGTTTTAAACGAAATAAACTATCGATCGATCCGACAGTAATCGCCCGCTCCGATCGTCACCACCGTCGTGATGTGGTACCCTCCGCCACCAGTTAAAGATATCGAGTTGACCCACGGTATACTTGCGCAGTATAAAATCCAGGCCAACTCGATTATCACCCCACTGTCTGCGTACCATACGCCGATCCGTTATACACGGTCGTCATCTTGTACGCCGTTTTTTCACACGTGATCATATTTCCGTATGCCGTAAGTGAAATTGCCGTCAGGACTCGATACAGCCACCCCGGACGTTGTCACCAGTATTTGCAGAAGAAAAGAGCCATACGTGTCCTACCAACGATACTACTGATCCTACTCACTTTGTAAATATTCAAACAAATATCCTATTTTATGTCTGTGTTGTATGTAATTGTAGTTTGATGGTATATAACCATACTATATCAATTTTTTTTTGTATATTTGAACAGCAACGTTAATATTATATAGCACCCTATGGGTTTGTTGCGACAAATTATTTATGTGATAATATAAATAAAGTATATATGTTCTCCTATCCTCAGTATTAAAAATATTGTTATAATTTCGATGGCATAATCTCCAACGGTTCCAGATCATCTCAAAATCAGTTAACTAATATCTATTGTCAACTCCGATATGTAGAATCAGTTACAAGCTTCAGAAAAAACTATTTTCAATTCTATAAAAATGAATACCTCAACGAAGAAGATGAAACAAAGAAAAACAAAAGAAAAAGGAAATCATTGTACATAAGTTCATTAGTTTGTTACAGTTCACCACTTGTACTAATTTAATACCGTATATCTTTACACATATAATTGAATAATCAGAAAATAAATAAAAAATTTAAAAAAATTAATTAAATCAATTTTTATTTTTTTTTTATTAAATTAATATTTCTGATAAATTATTTTTTATTTTTCCTTGATTAAACTTTGAAATATTTTCTTTTTCAGGACTTTGTCTTTGGAAAAGAAAATTGATACTCACCAAAAAAAGATAAAGATATAAAGTGATTTTTAATTATAGAAGTATCAAAATTATTATGCCATGCATATAAGTTGAAAATAGTTAATTTTAAATTGAGTATTATTATAAAAATTACTAAATTTAGCTTGTAGAGATATATTAAATAATTATTTATTATGATACAAAACTAAAATTAATGAATCTGAACCGAAAGTACAAATGAAGAGTAAAAATAGTTTGTTAAACGAAACAGCTCAAGTTTCATTAATTAAAGAAATAGGGAAATGTGATATACCTGAAGCATCCGTAGAGACTACACAACTCATTCAAAAGTATTTTATAATAATTTAATAAGTTTAAAATTTTTTTTATTATTATTTGTAAGTTTTCCTGACATTTGTCATCTAAACCTAAGTTAAATAATTACCTAAGTAACCTTAATTATCTTTATACTTAAGTGTAATGAATTAAATTATTTAACATTGTGTAAATTGGATAACAATGGTATAAGAAGTTAAAACTATGTATCTAAAATGTACTGAATAGGTATACAATTTTATATATAGCGAAACATTAATAAGTTTATGAACTGTCTTTTTTCTTCAATTTATTGGTCGATTAAATATTGGATTTTAAACTTTATTCTAATCTTTGCAGATAGTAATTTAAAACATTTTCAAAAAAAAATTACACAATTAGAAGAACATAAGATTCATGTAATGACAATTAATATTCATTTTAACGAAAATTTATCATTTAGATTAATGAACAATAATATATCTCTTATATTCATAATTTTTTTTAATTAATACTAATTTGGCTTTTTTACATTTAAGTATAACATTATTTTTTTTTTGTTTAATGATCTTCTATAATATATGTATTTTATATTATTCATGTACCCTTGTTTATATAATTTGAACACAGAAAAAATGATTTGATACGATCAAATTGATAGTTACACTTTTTTTTACGTTTTAAAATAATTTAAAATTCATTTAAAAAATGAAAGCAATGAACTTAACAAAATTAAAAAATCGGTTGCGGTTATGACGGTTTAGATTGGAAGCAAGTCAAGGAAGTTATTGTTAGTATATTTGCTGGAACCCGAATAAGTATAACAGTTTGCATCCCCTCTAAAGTAAATGTAAGAAATTACCAAATATATTGTACTTTTAATTCTATCATAAAACCTTTGCAAGATATTCAATCACGTATCGCCGCCGTAGTTGAAAGCTTATATCACACCGAAAGAAATATTGGAATTAGAAGTGAAGAGCGACATTCTACTCTTCATTGACCTTGAACAGTCTAAAAAGAACGATTGTTCAGATGATCTGGTGAATAAAGTAAACGCTGAATACCCGTCTTTGAAAGAAAAGTAATTATGTTTAAAATGTTCTGAGATTCATCAAACCTATTTTAATAATAATATTATTACCTAAGTATAGATACTACGAGTATATTTGATTTTTATTTACATGTTTCATAGATGTATAAATTATTTATAGTAAATATACTTATATTTATAAATTATTTATCATTCAATACATATCAAAGCTATATATAAGTGTATATATGCTATATCTGATTGAAAGGTTTGAAAAGTTAAATTTGGTAAAAATATAATTTATATTTTGTCCATCCATAGGTTATTGAATAATATCAGACGAAATGTGTAATGTCCTGGAGACGTAATTACATATTTCATAAAAAAAGCGAAAATTAATTGCTTGTTCACCAGTTCAACGGCATATTTTAGTTCACTTGAAAGAGGCTTTAACAACATTAGGAAAGATATTAGAAGCTATAGAAATTTTGCTTTCTAGAGTGCACCTATTAAACCCGTCGATAACTTCAAGTTTATATCACAAATGGTATTGATACTGCGATCCATCATTTATGGCTCTAAATTGTGGCTGTGTGGAGACACAAACCAAATAAAAGAGAAAGAAATATATGAAAACTACTGCAGGATTGTTATTAACGAAGTTAAACTTGTATCTAGAGCAACAGCAGTTAGCAACTTATCGAAAACCGGAGGTCCGAAACAGCGTAATGCTTCTTCAAATAATCAAAAGTGGAAAAATGCTTCAACGATAAAAAATACGCGTAGAAGATAGGTATTTTTTAAAAATAAATACGAAAAGTTACACCCACATCCATAATTCATCTATAAAAGATACAACACTGTTTTATAAGATATTTAAGAAAAATTTAAATTACTATAAATATGAATTTAACCAACCTAACTCAAATGCATATTTAAAGTAAACATCAAATAAGTAGATGCATTTCATAATCTATGTAAACATATCAGTATAATATATATACTCAGAATGGGACACCAATATCACAATTTATTTGAAGTGATATTTTCACCTTGAACAGTCTAAAAAGAAAGATTGTTCAGATGATCTGGTGAATAAAGTAAACGCTGAATACCCGTCTTTGAAAGAAAAGTAATTATGTTTAAAATGTTCTGAGATGCATCAAACCTATTTTAATAATAATATTATTACCTAAGTATAGATACTACGAGTATATTTGATTTTTATTTACATGTTTCATAGATGTATAAATTATTTATAGTAAATATACTTATATTTATAAATATATAATATATATATATATATAAATATAATCTATACAAGATTTATGATTTTCTATTCCTAATAGAATATTTAAATTCCAAATTATTATAAGATTATTAATTATAAACTTGACAATAGTCAAGCATTAATTATAGATTTATAAATGAGATTTTTAATAATTTAATATTTTACTAATAAAATATATTTATTTTCTAGAACGCAAATGGATTCGACGTCAAGCTTTTTTCAAAATGTACACTGTTCCCATTTTACAATTTGTTTTCGAACATCAATTCAGTTTTGTCTAGCCATCATTTATTTATATTGTTTTCATTCCGTAATGAATTCCGTACGTCTTACTTTTACCAGCACTGTATTTATCAATCCATTAACTTCCTCGCAATGTTTGATCGCTGCCAATATTGACTTATTTCGGTTCATTACATGTTTTTTAATAGAAATTTTTATATTTCAATTATGTTTCACTGAAAATTATCGTGATTTCCAGAACCTTCGAGTTTTTTTTCTCCAAACTCTTGTGTCTTCTATATCCGTAAGAGTGCGAAAATATTGTATGAAATCGACACTTTTTGGTTAACAGTCACTCCATTTTTATATCGTTTATTTTTTCACATCGAGATAACTTATTTTGTGTACCATACAGGATTTTTTAGACTTATTACTGTCAAATTCTTGATTGATTTTTTAACACCGACTTTCAAGTAATATAGTGTATTTATACCAGAATTATCACCTAGCTATCTGGAAAGTGTAAAATTTATCCGTTTTGATGTAATTTCAAATTAGCAATTGGAAATATCTAAATATTTAAGAGTATAGTTACTGTGTGGATTAAATTTTATTGTATATTCATATTTTCTCATTCGATTTAAACGAAACCTTCCTATGCTTTTTATTGAACATTAGAGGATCGTTTTGTTTAAAGTGAATTAAAATGTATGATTGTATAATAGGATTTGATGCACAAAGCAATCATACTCTTAAATATTCAAGTATTACCAATTCGCTGTTGTGATCATACTCGTATATCAAAACCAATAAGATATTCAAATTTTAGGTAGCCAGTTAAATGTATAGATCAATAATTGTATTGTTTAATAATCGTTTATAAAATTCAATAAAGGAGTGGAGTACAATAAATAAGAAATATAAAATATATTGTACGGTACTCGAGGTGCACAAAATACTCGATGTTAAATTGAAGTAACCATTTCGTGAAAAATAAATGTATTTCACGGAGTTTCCATCGGCACATAGCTGTTCGGAAATTATTGTTCCGGACCATTTACTAGACATTATGCAATTACAACATTTCGGTTATAGGGTGGTCACTTTTCGGCAACCTTTTGATATATAACAGGTTTATCTTATAAATTTGTATTAGCCCTTTACTGATACTGTTTTGTACAATGTATATATTACAAATAAAAATTGTCCCACATATGATGGCTAAGCCTGTTTCCCGAAATTATGAACATCCAGTGTAGCTTATTGTATACAGATTCCTGTGCCGTTGCATTTGCTGTGAACCAGTTGTTAGCCACAACTCGACCGTAAGTGCATTATATTCTTCGATCAGCAACAGTGTTGCTAGTCGGCGATCATCATTATTGATATGTTGCCACGAGCGTATAACAAACATTTGTATAATTTACGCACATTTATTTGTTGCGATACGTATTACTTATCATCGTGATTTTGACTGGGCACCATCAAAGATTAATTAAGTTATTAACATACAGACACGTTAAAATTTCAGTTGTGGAAAACCATGATAGTTTGCATCCCGAACGACCGCGCCCGGATACAATATGGATTTTTTCGATTTTGGATAGAACACGCGTATGCCACAAAGACGAACACAAAAAAATCACAACGCATTACCTTCAACGCATACTTACACCTGGCGAAAATATCCTTAACTTCGTTACGCACAAAGGTCACCGCGGCAAGTAAAGTGACCCAAACCCGAAAAAAATATTCTTATTATCAAGTATAATTGTCAATATTACCAAACTGCGGTTTTGAGAAATTATTCAACACCGATAACGTAACCGCACACGTATGTTCGGAAAGGAAACACGACGTGAGATTAGAGAAATCTGAAGACACCGAAATGTTCTGCCACCACCTTCTAAGAAAAAAACGATTAACAATTTATTTAAAAACATGCTCTCATCGCTCTTTTAAATCGAGAAAAAAATGGTTGAAAGCTGAAGATGATCTTTTTCATTGTTAGATACTTTTTTTATGACATCCACGTACATTTTAACAATAAATGTTATGATATTTTAATAATAAATAATAATTTTGTTTAAGCTTGTGTTTTTATAGTGTATTTTATACTCTTTGTCGTAATATTCAGCGTTTTGGTCAAGAAAATATAACTTCATGACTATACAACTGCTTCAAAAATGTAAATATTTGGTTCAAATAAAAAAAATTATAAATGTAATTTATTTATCATTTTAAAACTCGTACACATTTTTAGCATAAATACTTCACAAGCCTTAACAATAATTATTTTCATAATTACAGTCAAAAAAATTTAAATTCTCTCGTTAACAGTTTTTTGGTTAAATTGCTTAGTTAATTTTGGACTTAGAAAGTTGGTTTAACTAACAAAATTCATTAAAAAAATATGCGAAAAATAATTAGTGGTTAAAATAGGTGGTTGCCATTTAAGAAAAAAAAGTTGTAGGTACTTCGCATGCGCGTGTCTATTTAAGTTAAGAAAATTAAAAACTCGTAAAAATACACATTTTTATGTCATAAAAACCAAAAAAATATCATAATTCAAATTTTAGGCCTCTACGCAAAGATATCGAGTGTTCTCAGTTAGCGTTTACACACTGTATATATAATAGTGTAGTCCTCCTCGTCCACGTTGATCGCAAGTTTTTGCCCACGGAGGCGTTGCATAAACCGTGTGGTCACCGCTCAAAAGTTATGCGCATAATTTCCAAAATAGCGTAAAAACACGCGTGTACGGCAACGTGTACTAGTACAGTAGTAACTTTCCTATAAAAGATACAACGCGATGAGTAGTACCTCACGACGGAAAGAAATGCCTCCGACCTAGAAAATAATAATGTAGTAGGTGTACTGCGTAACGACACGGCGATTCGTCAGCATGCAACAACAGTGACAATATAATTACGTATGAAAGTAATCAGTATTTTTTTTCCTTATATCGTACGTATATAAACCGGAATGAGTCATAAGAATACGGTCGTGGAGCACAGCGGTTGACGCCAATGTCATCAACTGCGTACGCGTGTTCGTAGATAAAAGTGCTCGGACGTTAAGCGTACACGTAGCGTTCGAGCACTTTTATCTTTAAAAGATTTATCATCACACGTATGATGCATCGTTTCGCGATATGTGATGAAGAAAACGAAATCGGTAAATTTAACACCGCACGAAAAATTATCATAATATCTATGCGTTTACTCCGCAGAACGAGACGATTTTAGTAATTTTCCGAACAACAAAATTACAGGTCATCTACGCAACTCTTCCCTACTTGTTGGTTATGCGCTTTTAAATCAAAAAACGTTTATTATCTTATAATATATGCAAATCCATATATTTTATTTCATGTGAAACATATTTTGGCCTAATCGAGAGTCAAAACCTCTTGGTACTTTGAACTTGAAATTAATTTAATAAAAAACATGTAGACATGTCATTCTACAAATATACCGTCATTGGCAACAATAGTTCTGGATTATCGATGATGGTCAGGAGGGGGGTGGGTATACGTGCATCCATCGTGTGCATTATTCTCTTGTGTTGCGTATTAAGATGTAATGAAAATATATTTCTTAAACTTTCCTTCAATTTAAATTATTACTCATACATTTCAATGATACACAACCACCAGGTGTCCCGACGGTAGATCAGTTTTTGTGCTCCAGCCCGGTTATAAGATTAGACACAAGCATTTTCTGTTATGTTTTCAAATCATGAGGAACGAGAGTTGTCCAAAATATTGTAGTCATTTGCGGAGTTTATTGCAATACAATCAAATGGAATACATTATGTCCTTATTGTTATTCAAATAGTTTTTCGTACACGCAATGCAGAATTAGTAGTCATGGGTGGTATGTGTAATATTTTTATAGGTATGCTCGTTAGTACAATGACATATATAATGATAATAACTATAATTAGTGTCGGATTATTTTTCAAGCTAATAACACATATGTTTGAAGTCGTTTAAAGGAGAGTGATATATTAACGAATATTTCAGAATATAATGTTGTGTTTGGCGTATACGATATAGAATTGGACAAGAAAAAAAACTGTTTTCAGAAATTGACAGGAAGTTATACAAAACAAAAATAAAAAATAACGTGGAAATAATTACTAGGTTCTAATGTTCATAATTAAACTTCAATAAAGGAACTTTGAAAATAGCCATTACAAAGAAATAGTTTCAATATTTTTTTACTACACAATTATACGTATCTATTATGTCTTTCAGTATTTTGTAATTAATTATACAATAATATATTGATTCGATCTCCAATAATTGATAATACATTTTCGCTTGACGCAGTGTCCATGATAGTATATAAGAATACAACAGTTGTCAGTGAACCATTGCAATGGGAAATTATATTATATACGTTACGACTTGATGGCGATCTTTTGATTTATTTCCACACCTGCAATGATGTTACGAATGAAACCGAAACATCAACTGTCTTGGTTGAAAAGGTGTGCATTTTTTATATATTCACAATACATGTTAAAATTTATGCTGATGTTTGTAAAATTATTTTCGTTCTTAGCTGAAGAACTTTAGAAGTTAGTAAAACATTAAATTCTAAGTAACAATGCATTTTCATGTTTGGTTATTAAGCCAGTGCTTATAACCGCATGTATCCCATTCATTCCTAATTGATTCGAATATAAAAATAATATTTATTAATTATATAATATGATATAAATAATATTAATTAGTGTAAATGATTATAAAAAAAAAAAAAAATGTTGATGATAACGCATTGAGGTAGCCCCCTCGTTGGACACCGTGTACATGCATTTGATATATTTGGATGAACAGGTCAACTGTTTAGCGCTTAACATATATACGTTTTGACACCGCAGATATTCCGTTTAGGTGGAGCATTCAGCCTTTATAGCTAGTATAAGCCATATATTAGTATGTGTGTGTATGTTTATTATATTAGGTGTACACATTCCGATGGATTGGTTTTTTTTACACACGTATACATACACAAAATCTTGAATCATTTTTAAGTTTACCTCCATGGATGTGGCACGAATCCTGCACAGTTGTCGTGGCACGTTAGGCACGGTCTCCCTTCGTACTGCTCATTCGCAACGGCTCCCTGAAATGGGGAAGAAAAAAATTATAAATTAAACGATCCAATAAAATACCTACCAATTTTACTTATACATAGGCACAAATAGAACTCAGATTTTAGGAGGCTATAAGTACCGAAATAACAGGGAACCACAAGGGCTACGCCCCCTCATCTACTAATTTACAAGCAGAGACAATTTTTCACTAATAATTAAAAACAGTTCAGTTCAAATTTTAACAAGAAGATGAAAAAACGTGATTTCATGAAACAAATTTTGATTTTGAATATTTCTATGTAAAACGAAAGCCATTATATAGTGCACTGAATAATCAAAATTGTCAAACTTCGTGTGTTGAGATTATAGACATAGATGATTAGATTTTATTTCAATTACTAACACAAAATTCCGAGAATCATTATTTTTAATCTGGAAGGACTAAGAACACATTTAGGGAGCTAAGCCCCTCAAAGTTTCCTCCCTAGTTGCGCCTATGACTTATTAATAATAATGCGTTCATTAATAGAAATTATAATAATTAAGAATATTCGGTTCACGAAGCGTGCGAGTCTTAATAATATACAGAGACGATTCCGCTAACAATAATAATGAAAATAATAATTTCTTTATAATATTTATAATACCTAAGTTAAACCGAACGATGTATTCCGTCATATAATACACGCGGAGAATAACAATGGAGAGACGAATATCCTGAAAGAAATACAGTGACAATTTGTCACCCGCGACTGTGCAGGTGACGTCACCACGTTCAGTTGGACATCGACGACCGTATATGGTCACAGTTCAATCTGTTCGGTGAAAAAAGTAAATGAACGTGCGAATCTGCACACGCGAGAGAGAAAATTAAACACAGAAAGAGAGAAAGACAGAGAGAGAGAGAGAGAGAGAGAGAGAGAATGAATTTATGCAGGTTTAGTGCAAGGACAAACTCTTACACTTTTTTTTTTATGTATATATACGTGTATACCGCGTGCGTACGTACAGCAATATAATATTGTGTAGATGTATACAAAATGATTCGCTTCTATTATTTGTACAAAAATCGATTGTTAAATCTTTAAACGTCTAAACCAACTTTACGTTACTAAATGTTAATTTTACATTACGGCTATAGCAATGAATGAAACCGTATAACCGAAGGGATTTATCGGAAATACGTTCTAATTGTAGGGAGGAGTCGAGGGAAAGTCTTAAAAAATTATAATAAAACAAACACTAATAAGCTTCGCCCTCCTATTTCCAAATAAAGTTATGATCAATTTAGATTTACGATCAATATAATTTCACTAAAAATTAATAGTTAGTTACAACCCATCATTTTTATATGTTTAGTATTATAATAAAGTTAATATTGTATATTTGTTTGAGGTATATTTTGTAAATTCACTATACATAAGAATCACTTTGTATTTATAATTATAATACATAGTATGTGTCTGTGTGTGTGTGTGTAGTATGTGTAAACACCGAAAGAACAAATATTATTATTTTGATGATAGTTGCGTGACAAATAATTTGTATTTCTTTATACCAGTAAAAGCGAAACTGTGTCTCGATTATCGGACGTCCGTCAATGTTATCAATGAAATAAACATCTCGTTTTTAATTTTTTCCAGCAAGTCAACATTTAAATTTCTCTGAATTATTAACATTTACAACCGTACTCTTCAGCTGTTAATTACTACAATCCGAGCGGTTTTATTTGTACTTTTATTATAACACTTAGCAGTTTACAGTTTAAGGGAGCTGAAAAATTTAAACTTGTTCAGCTCTACCTTTTTTTTGACTGGTTTCGTTTGCGAACGAATTATTTCTACAGTAGGTTATCGAACACAATTTTTATTTTAAACACCAGCCAAATTAAAGTTTATAAGTGGCTTGGACAAACCACATTATTTGTTTGATTCTATGATGCATCGTGTTATAATTTGTTTACAGTGAATCGTTGTTGGGTTTTTACTTATTACCTGAACTAGTATTGGAAGTATTTTAGATTTAAAAATGTAATTCATTCAAACTTGATAACTAAACAATACGTATATATTAAGCCAATTTTAAATTGACCTAGGTGTAGACCTTCATTTATTATTATTTCAGACGCATGTTGCGTAAACGTCACATCTGACGTTTTTTCGAGTGCAATGTACTCGAAAAAATACATTAAAAAATTTAAAAAAATAATTTTAAGCTTCCCTGCAGACATTATAATACAGTATGTCCCATAAGTCCCGTATCACCTTTAATATCTCCACGGGAAATCAATATATTTAAACGCGTTTTTTTTTACAATACTTAGTATAGAAATTCTGATTGAATGGCATAAAATTCAATTTTTTTTTAAAAAAATTCAAAAATTCAAAAAATAATTTTTTATAAATTTAAGAATTTTCAATTTTTAAGATAGCCATTTTCTTGAGCATATTTTTTAAAACAGTTAAAAAAAAAATATTAAAATTTAATAAAAGTTGACCAAGTTAGAGCAAGTTATGTTTTTGAATAATTATAATAATAGTTGTTACCTAGCAAAACATGAATTGCTCGATTTCATCAATCTCGATTGGAACGCTGATTTTTTATGGCAATCTGTAAATATCTCATTATTAGTGGAGCTTTTGGGAAACATTAAAATTAAAATTCATATAATATTTTTAAACATGATTGTTAATAGAAAAAAAAAAATATTTTATTACATAAAAACGAAAATAATGCATTACATTTTTTTTTATTAATGTTGGAAGTGACCTCCATTATTTGTAACACAGAGCTGAAGTTTTTGGACCCAAGGATTTTCAATATTTTCTAATGTCTCAGGTAAAATATTTTGAATATTTTGTTCAATTTTGTCACGGAGATCAGGCAATGAACACGACGGATACACAAGATTTTTCAAATAACCACCATAAAAAAAAAATCCATTGGTGTTAATTCGGGTGACCTAGGTAGCCAAAGCACTGGATTATTGAAATGTGAAACAATTAATTTTTTTGTTATAATTATTCAAAAACATAACTTGCTCTAACTTAATCAATTTTTATATATATAATTTCAATAAATATATATATTTTTTTAAACTGTTTTAAAAAAATATGCTCAAGAAAATGGCTATTTTAAAAATTAAAAATTCTTAAACACATAAAAATTTTTTTTTTCATTTTTTAAAAAAAAAAATTGAATTTAATGCCATTCAATCAGAATATCCATACTAAGTGTTGTAAAAAAAAACGCGTTTAAATATATTAATTTCCCGTGGAGATATTAAGGGTAATACGGGATTTATGCGATGTACTATATATACGGTAAACATGATGATACCTGATGTTTAATTAATTATAATATTATAATACTGCAAAAAAAGTTTAATAACGATGGGTGTTCAGCCCCATAGCACTCTCCCTGAATACGCCACTGATTGTAAGTACATTTTATTTGATGGAGCGCAAAATTAAATAAAAAACAAATTTATCAATATCGAAGAAATAAACAAATTTAGTATAAGACATTTTTGTATAAACCACGGTGAAATGTTTACTATATAATATTGCTATACACGCACACATAAGATACCCATTATATACAATGATCTTATATATATATATATATATATATATAATAAAGATACAAACTTACACAAATACATATGACTCATTGTCCATTGTTTTCAGTGATATTTATATTCACACTTATCTCATCAGTCGTTTCCAAACAGTAAAGAAAAAATAAGTCATACCGAAGATTAAACTTAAATTTGCATTAAATAAATCTTTCGCTACTGCTCGGATTCACTTTCCCAATGCATTTAAAGTAGACAGCTATTATGAGAGAATTATGTAAAAATAATCATATTAATATATTTTGAATGGCAATAAGTGTCTTATTCAACGATTAATCTTAACGTCTTATCGAGTCTAACTTGTTTCTACAAAATTTTCTATAAAACATTTAACAGTGCACTTAGTACACAACGCAAAATACATTTATACATAATAGTATTATAGATGATATATATATATATCATATTATAATGTATTATATTAAATACATGATAATAAGCATTAAAATAAGCATTTAAAAATTTAAAATTAAGCAAAAATATTTATTAAAAAAAAAAAAACTATAAAATTCTAACTAAAAAATCAAACAAAATAAAAATAAATCTTCAGTTTAAAGCCATTAAGGATTTTATGGATTTTTCTGAAAAATAAAATGTAAACTATTCTCTCTGTTCTTGATCATTCTAATGTTTGACACTCAGTTCTATTTTCATTAATGAAATATCTTTGCTAACCCTACAACGATGCCTCGGATGGTGACGAACTATGTGACAACATAGATAAGAATTATTTTTAATTTTAATTCTATCAAAAACTACTTTGCAGGAGAAAACTATAAAAACATAAAAATAATTGGTTAATAAGCAAAATTAATCAGAAGAACTGGAAATAAATAAGCACTTTTTTGAAAAATTGCTGAAAAAAACAAAAAAGGGACTTTCAAATTTCATAATTATATGTGTTATAACTTGACATACTTTTATAGCACTCTGCTACATTTTAAGTCAATCCATAAAAATAAGCAAATGCTTTAACTCCCGACCCCTGATAATAACCAATATCAACCCACAACCCATAACTTCGTCTGCATCCAACTATCACAAAAGGAAAAACTGATTTCCGAGTTCAATTAAAATTGATTTTTACGAACAAAACGCGCACGAGATCGAATCGAATCGAAATGTTTTTTTTGCGATTGAAAAACGAAATTAACAAAACACGTGGATCATATGCGGCACTTGGGGATGATTCCAGAGAGGGCAAACAATTAATTATCTTTAACAACCCAACTCTCAAAAACACGAGTATAATTCTAATATTATTCTAAATCAGCTTCAAATTTAATTTGGAATTCAAAAAACTATTGTCTTGTTTTACATCAGAAATTAAAATTGCAGAGAGAATATCGTTAAGTAATTATTTTAAATTAAATTCAAGTTTTCGGCTTTCATTAATAAAATATTGAAATAATAGGTTTTTTCGTTAACTTTTTTTTGGAGGGCAACTGCCTCCTCATGCCCTCCCAAGTGCCGCCTATAACGTGGATTTCGCATCCGAGCCCGATGGCAACGGCGGCGGCATCGGCGGTGGACGAACCGCGGTGGAAACGGTCGAACGTGAATTCGTTGCAGTGTGTTCTCGATTGCGCACAGCGCGCACCAGTCATTGTGATGATTATGATGACGATGACGATGATGACGGTAGTAATAATACGAATATGTACACGTACTCGTGTATTCGGTATTCGTCCGTCCAAGGTCGTCATCGGACGCCCACCACTTGATCGACGACGGTCCGGGAGAGAACGGCTGGTCAGTGGCGGCGGCGTTTATACCGAACCCGCTCGCGTACCCCTCCCGATTACCCTATTCACGTGCGACAGCATCTGGCCTCAACTTGGAACGCGCGCGGCCGTGGACGCGCACGAACGCGCGCGTGGCTATTGTATTCTCCTACCGAAATCTCTCCGGAACACCGAAGCCGTACCGAGATCGATTCCAAATAAACCCATGTGTATTAAGCGTTTTACATTTTATTTAATTTTTCTGCGATCGTCACAACGGGAATTCGGTGTCCAATCGGTCGGTGGCCGTACGGACGGGTTGAATTAATTGTGCGTACCACCCCCACAACAACGCCAGCCGCTTTGCCGGCCTGTACGATTTAGTATTGGTCAGCCGAATAAATCCTAAGCCCAACACTGCTACGATATCGTTGTGCATAATCGCAGCGATACGGGACTAATGTAAAACGCTTACGTGACGCATAATTTGTTCGATCGATAGACGGTTCCGTGTCGGATTTGCGCACTCGATCCGAACGTTTAGCGTTCGATCGATCGTCCACAGAAATCAATAGCGGTTCAGAAGACGGGAAATTCGTGTCGAAACGATACCGATACTCGCCATCGTCCCCACCCCACCAAGACGATTTAATAAAAATATTCCGCAGCTTCGGTCATGTGCACGATGCATGTTCGGAGCAGTACACACGTAAATGTAATCGCGCACCATATTGTATACCGTAAGTATTCCGGTTGCGCACGGTCTAACGATTTTACGCAACGTGCGGAAAATAAAAACGTAATAAAACCAATGTTTAAGGGGGCGCGACAGTAACGAAATCTGACACGCCAAATGTACTTTCGACGAAGCGGAGTAGGCAATGCACAATTATGACCACGTGTGGCGTACGAATAGTCTGTAACACGGCACACACACACCGCCGATGGTCTTTGACAAAATAATGTACCTGGTAAAAAAAGGCCTGAAGTCTACTGTAACATACGTATTACCGGAACGGTTTTTTTTTCACTAAAAAAATCGGAATTTTTCAAACGATTTTCTATTACGAACATGTACACGGTCTCTTACGATATTACTGTTCGGGAAAAACGAAGTAAACAGTCCAATTGCTCGTTTGCTATCATTATAGTTTTTTTTCCAAGAGTATATTATTGTGCAGCGGCTACATTAAATTGCGTCGACAACATGTTGAATAAATCTCATGATCATGCGTCGGACTCAAGTGATATTTATACATAATTGTACTATTGATTAAAGATTTTAAAAGTGTTAAGTTTTTAAAACTGATAAGCTCTATTTTTTCGTAAAATGTTGTCAATATTGCCTGCACATAACCTCATATAACCCATTTCTCTTCTGCAGAATATTTATTCTTAGTTGTACAAAACAAATAATGAGAAATACATGAAATTATAATTTAATTATAACACAATTACTTGTAAAATACATACGTAGTAGGATCAAAAATTTCCCGGAATTTAATTTTTTTTTTTTTTTTATATACACACAATTTAAATTATAAATCTACTTAATCTCCTTTTAAAATATCGTCCCTCAACACAGACACACTTACACCAACGACTTAGTAACTGATGGAAACATCTTTGATATCCCTCAAGTGGAATGGCCCTGAGATTCGCTATCGCGTTAATTTTTATGTCTTCAATCGTCACGAAACATTCACCTTTGAGTCCAAGTTTTAGGTTTAGAAACAGCCAGAAGTCACATGGAGTAATATCTGGTGAATACGGGGTTTGTGGAATTGTAGAAATTTTTTTATACGTTAAAAATTATCGGAACTACAAAAGACGAGTAGTACGGTGCATTGTCTTGATGCAAAAACAAACCATTTGACATTTTGTGAAAATGTGTAATCAGTAATAATCAGTTTCATATGGACACGATTACGGCTCACATGAGACTAATATAATTTTAACGAATAAACCTTCGATAGCATAATAATGTCTACTATTAATTCCAATAATCAGATATTTGATAATAGTTTTTTTTTTCTATAAATAAATTCCGGGAACTTTTTACATTCGTAATTTCACTTAAAATCTAAAATTGTAACAATATATAATATTGTTTCCGAGATTTTTTCAAAGAATATTCTTTTGTATCGAAAAAATTACTGATAAAATCGAAAATTACTTCTTTCGTATTTACCGTGTGTGCAGTAATTTTACGGGTGGAAAAATTGAGGAAGGAAAAAAACCCATTACTATACCAATTCGTATTGCTCGCTTCGCCTTAATAGGCGACAAAATCAACGTCTTTAGACTTTTAACTATGCAAAAACATCTTACCTCGTTCATGTTTGTTTTGCGGAGTATATTCTAAATGCGTCGACGACGAAATATGCAGTTACTATGCGAGACCTACAGAAAACGGACGTTGTATATATACATCGATATTCGTCCCGATAAGGGACCGTTTTTGTTTTATTACTTCGAGTAACGGATCGTTCGTGCGCACGGTAATTATCGGTTGATAATATATGCTATGCTATTGAAGTCGTTTTAGCACGGGGTGGCTTTTCGCTCGTTACCGTTGTCGCCTTATCGCGTCGATTTGGCGCACGGGCTCAAAGCGATATCTCGGCCTGGCGCGTGCCGTTAACGTATTATAATGTACAATCGTGTGCATATCAATATACTAATCTCACAAACGGTTTGCCATGAACGGGTGAACCGTGCGCGAAAAACACGTGTTACGCTTCTCACGCACAAATCGACGATGAAACTAATTCCCCGTCCAAGGCCGTCTCCGATAATTAGAAAAAAGGAAAAATATGTCTTCCTTCCATCAAGAGTGTCCACGGAAATGTTCGTAAAAAAAGGAGGAATTTCAAGCTTAGCCCTGTTTTTTCCGTGCTCAAAAACCGAGCGAGGTCTGTTTAAAGCGTAGCACTCTTAGGCTTTAAATAAAATTTTAAATTTGGTGTCGTCATAAAATTTTTGACATTTCTGTCCCAGTGATTGATAATGTACTTAGTTTTATCCACTATTATACGTATATTTCTCTACGCTAAATACACTTTTTAAACATAGATATATTTAACACATTAACTAAAATACGTATTTTAAACTAAAATTATGGATTACAAATCCGAAAGCAGGAAAATATCCACTTCCCACCTCTCTCATCACCTCTTCAACGGGTGTATACACGCAATGCGTGCCACACCGTTCGCAGTCCAAACCCACGTTTCAACGTTGCCGCCACTGACACAGTGTTATCCTGGTACCTGATATATACTATAACACGAGATTATCTAACTATTTATAATACTTTGAAGGCGGGGGCAGTTGTTGCACCCACACGTTGCTGAAGGCAATCGAGCGTATGATCGTCACTATTGCATGCCACTGCGGGTTGTCATATCGTATCACTATATTGTTTTTAGGTCCCGGTCACTGAGAATTAACCGGAACTGCAGTCCCGCGGATTTCTCATGATTTGAGGGGTTCACCGTGTTATTGTACAGTTGCATATACGTTGCTCGCTGATAAAAACGATAAGCGCGATGCCATTGACCAACAAGTCTTATTTCTTAATTTTCTTAGAGGTTTTCTATAGAATTGACGTGACCGACCACTAGTTTTTAAGCCAACATATATCCATAATATATTTATTTCTGTCATTTTTACCATATTCGAGTCTTGTTCAGAACACATGTCTTCTGAAAACTCGCCGATCATCATCGTTTTTCGAAATAACAATACTCCGAACTGTTCTAAGCTGTTGTTGGTGAAGTGCGCTCGTAATATCATGAGATTCGATCAATGTCGGTAAACAAATTTTATTTACATTTGAATAATATTGTATTTGCACCTTTTTACGCAGGTTATGAGTGTGATTCGTTTGAAGGGAGCTTTCCTTCGAACACACCAATCCGGACGGTAAACACTCAATTCGGATTATTTCAATACGGTCCTCGTCTACAAATAATAGTTACCGAATTATATAATCTAACGCGGGATGCCTCGTTGCCGAAGCGCAGTGTCAGAACGTCTTTCAGAATGAATGCAAACTATTGTTGCTCCCATACCTGTTCGACGATACCACAAGTGTGTAAGTATATTTTTTAACGGACGAAACACGTCCAGAAAGCATAATTATATAGTAAGTACATTACATTATACTGGAGTAGTTGTACATACTAGTGTAAAAGTTAACAGGAACCCAGTTGGGTTAAATTGAACGTTTCGATGCGGTAAAAAATGTAAATAAGAAATAACAATTTTCAACTTTTAAAGAATTGAAACGGATTTGAAATAACATTTATATATATTGTATATTGTATATGTTTCTTTTATCATAATATTACGTAATTTTTCTTTATAATTTATATATTTGTCAGACTTTAATCTGTGCTAGAATATGTATTTATATACTTTAGGAGTTTAAGAAGAGCATTTGGTAGGATTCTGAAAAATGTTCAATAACGTCGTCGGAAAAATGGTGCATAAAACATACCGGTTCCGTTATATCAAAATGATTGCATAAATACTGACATTTAGCAACAACCAGTCGGTCGTGAATCGTTTGAAAGTCGATAGAAAAGCGCGTATGCTACAGTACCACAGTAATATATTTTTTAGATTTAACTCGATACACACTGAACAACTATTCATTTCATTTAGCACGCGAGTGGACGAGAGACGTGTTCAGCGATTTGAATGGCGTGTCCGGCGGATTAAACGAACACTGAACGTTACCGGTCATTCAGTTCACTGACCACTCGAGTGGAGTTCAATACCAGACGTGAGGAAACCATGTTGTAATAAACGTACATAAATCTACCGTATAATTCTCATGTTATTGTCGGACAGTGTAGATGGAAAAAAATTGAATAGTCATTCCCGAAAAATTGTTAAAAAAAAAAATAATAATAATAATAAGAAAATAATAAAAACGAGATGCACAGCTGTACACAATATTATTATGTATATTCTAAATTTCTGGTCGGGTTATTTTACGTAGGTGCGACTGGCAGTTAAGGTATGTACGTTAGTTACTTTTCTCCGCACACATGCATCGTACGTGTACCGTACCTGTATGTTATACATTAAATTATGTGTGAATGTACCTACATGTATATTTGTACGTACATAGAGAAAGAGAGAATATACAACCAGGATAGTCCCTGAGCAGCCTCTTGCGTCGAGATGGCATATTGAAAAACGTCAAATTTTCTTCGTACGCTAATCTTCGTGTACTTATGCAACAGTCGAGAGATGGAATTCAAACGGTTCGCCGATATCGTCTGTGCTGGCAATGGCGTTAGAAGTTTTGCTAGAACTCTAGGCAAACTTTGAATAATCCTCTCTTTTTCCTAGCGAGAGTAATACGTTTGAAGTACGATTCCGCGCCCGTGCAGGTGAACTACACTTTGGCATAGTTTACCGCACTCCAGTTATACATGTGTACACGAGAATTCACAGCGAGATTGCACGAATTCCACGTTACGGGGTTGTACGCCCCTTACGGTTAATGGGGGTACGGGAGACGGGTATAAGTGAGTAGGAAGGGTAAGTATATAACGATATGCAGTATATATATATATATATCATTCGAACAGCACCGCACGGCACTTACCCCTTCGGAGAAGTGTTCCTTGGGCGTCCTGCAGTTCATGACGTCGTAGTGGTAGTCGTCCATGGTGTTTCGGGACGAACGAATCACGCGGCCAGGTAACGATAGCACAGCAGACGTGGACGAACGGGGAGTAACAAAACGATATTCGGGAGTTTCGTGGTTGTGGTGGTCCGGTAATAGGAGAGCGGGCGGGAACGCGATCGATCGGTGGAACAACGATTTCTTCTAAGTGCCGACGTTGGGGGGGGAGGGGGAAGGTGGTAAGGGATATGTTCAACGAATAGTGAACGACGAGGTGAAGGAAAAACACGGGAAGACTTTAACGGGAAAAAAAACCGACCGACCGATGAGACCGTACGCACACGCGTGGCGCGAGGAGTCGACTGTGCGACGATATCGTTGTTGTTGCGGCGACGAGACGAGGACGAAGACGACCCGCGCGCGAACCAGTTGCACAACGCGACCACCGTCCCACGACGACCGGCCGACTGCGTTACGTGCCGAACCGATACATGCGCGCGCGCCGTGTGCACCTATGCGCGCGCGCGCGCACACCGGTTTGTCTGGTTCGAGCGAACGGCTGCCGCGACGCGGACCGCGGACATCGTAACAGCACCGTGTGCGAATCGGTTGTCGCGACGTCGCAAGGGACCGGCTCAGTGCCATATTTCCCGGTAAATACTATGGGCTAATGCTTAGGGTGGTTAATCATTTTTAATATTACATTTTTTTATTATATGTACGCATAAATAGTAGTATATGTGATTATATCTAACTAAAATAAATGTAACTAATTATAAAATTTTTTATTTTATTAAAGCCGATGGGTACTGGTCACTAATTATTTAATTTTGAATATGATTTAAAAATAAACTGTTCAAGCGTTTTTTTACTACCATGTTTTTTATCATTATATTTTATATCATATTTTTATAATCAAGTATTTCGCATGAACGTACGTATGCATTTTTATAACAGTTGTATATTTTTGTTTTAAGCCATTGACATTCTAATAAAGGAAACAATTATAATTGCATGCTTTAATAACATTTTTTAGACCAGAAAAATATTTATATTAAAAGGCGGCAATTTGTTTAGTGATAAAAGCGGCACAATGGTTAAATCTGGTACTGGACCGACTGATTGTTCGGTAGCCCCTCCGCACATGTCTGGCGTTTTTTGCGACGAAGGTCCGAAAAAAAAAATGATAACAGTAAGACACGTGTACGCCGAGCAAGGCGATGTAAGGCGTCCACAAATTGGAAATGTCTTCGCGTCATGAATCCTTAACATCGTGTTTTTTATCCTTCCGATCTAATACGTTACTTTTTTTGGTTTCTTTTTTTAATTCCTTCGTAAATATACATTTTTTTTTTCGATAAATACTCGATCCGAATCAGTTTCAAAGTAAATTACGAATCGATGCTCGAAGTATAATCATCAACGGTAGTATTTTGATTGAAGTATTGACAGTTTAAATAAAAGTTCAAGGAAAATTGTTGGGCCCGACATTACATATGCATACGCAATATTCAAATTCAAATGCATTACTCGTTACACCAGATCGGTGTAATAACCGTTTTGGTTAAAGATAATTTAAACTGTATCATTTACTGGCTATACCGCGGTAATCGTCATTTTTAAAGTCACGATCTGTTCTTATAAAGCGCCAAAATATTACACCTTTCCTTGAAGTGCAGTCGACAAAACCATATAGATTATATTTTAAAGTCTGGGCGGAGTGTATAACATTTTACAATAATGATATTTTATTAGTTTTTCTTCAAAACCAAAGTAGTAAATCTGTATTAAAAGTCTCGCTTGTAGCGTTTGCTTTTGGATAGAAAATTGAGCGTGTGGACATGTGTACCTCAAGGGATTTCAAAAATTTCGCAGTAGTCTTTCTAAGTGTACAAAAAAAAAATAAAAATAAAAAACTTAGAAATAGTATGAAGTTTCGTCTGAAATGAAAATAATTTAATGGTTTCGACATCTTACGCTAGCTTAACCGAAAGCCATTTTAGTAAATGTTGACAGGTCAGTCACTACTTAACTACTAAAAACCGTGGTATATTATTCTCATGAGCATTGGTTAAATCATTATTAAGTATATTTCCTTTATAAAATAAAATGTTACTCTTCAAATTGGAAATTATAATATAACAGAGCCAATAATCGAGGACCATAATAATTGAAGATGCAACATTGTCATCGGTTTGATATCAAACACAGTGTGAAAAAATGTTAGATTTAATGCGACCACCGGTCCCCGTGTAGTTGTCTGATTATGTCATCTGGTTCTTAACTAGGACGGTACGGGAAGTGCAGTTGACCCATGTCTCCTCAGGGAGAATACAGTGTGATTCACATAATAATTTGTACGTTGGCAAACATATCAGATGAGATCATACTTACTGTACCCTAAATTGACAAAAACACAAAAAGACCTTGGGACCATGTCAACCGAACCAAATAAGAATAAAGTTTGAGAAAGAGTAACATGATAAATTTCAATTAAGATGCACAATATAATATTAGGGCACACCGGGTGGCATCATTGATTCGCAAGACGATTGTATTTGGTTATTTAGAACATTACATAGTTAGTTAATTAGTTACATAGCAGTACAACTATCGATCAACTTGAGGTGACTTGACTTTTTCGTATAGTATTTATCTACCGAAATATAACGATTTAGTTGCTTCAATAATATTGTACCGTTCGTTTCCCGATTCGAAAAGGCGCTAATTCTTCACGCCGCATTGTTTGTGTCGTTGAATGCTGGTGAACTCGCCGTCAACGTACTATCAAAGTTCTGCGCTGAACTTACGGATTTTTTTGATTATTAAACATTTTTAGCAATAAAGCCTGACACATTTTTAATACAATTACTTTTGTGTCTGTAACTGATTGGTATACTCGTAATTACACGACAATATTATTAATATGATGACATCTTAGTGTTCAAGTACTTCAGCGGTCGACGTCAATATAAAAAAAAAAAAACTCCTATAACATACAATACATGTCCACTCGTTTCGATATTATTCGAGTTGTCGCGAACAAGACGCATAATAATATTTCAACGGCTACGTGCGAAAAACATTTAATTACAATCGACGCGCGTTGCATACGTTGCGCGTACGCTCGCGTCGACTTTATCCGTACTGCACGAATAATAGATAATATACAACCAGTGTGGTATTATTGTTTTTAGTCTCATACCGTGTATTATTCCGAAGCGCAGTGAATTCCGCGCCTGGTGAAATTATTATAATCCCATAACCATATTAGTATAATAGCACTGTATCGGCTACGATTTTAATATACATTGTTCCGTTACTCAGTGTACCTTGGCTACTTAAGCGCATTACGTTGCACACGTCGTACGAGCGATTTTCTGACCGCAATATAAAAGCCGACCGTTTACCATGATAGGTTCTATGTATTTTCTTTCTTCAGCCTTTCCCTTCTGCATCGTAAATCTACATTTTTCAAACGTTTTCTAACGGAAATCGTCCGGTACTGTCCAATTTCAAAATCAATACGTTTTATTTCTGTCTATTCTGATCTGGTTGTTTTCCATAAAACATTTTTTTAAATTTGAACTTTTACCGAGTGAAAAAAATTTCTTGTGCTAATGTTTGACGCAAAGAAACTGACAAAATGTAAAAAAATTTTGGCTCTACGTTTTTTTTTTCTTTATGAACTTTACTTGGCCAACAATCGATTGACTCGGCTTTGTTATAAAATATATTATTCAACGTACGGTACGTACGGCTTTTCAACGGAATGATAAAATCAAGCAAATATAAAAATACCATCTGCTCAAAAATCGATTTTCAAATAGATGCGCCGCACTTATAAGTATACCATTTGCGTACGTACATTTTTTTTCAAACATGTAAAATGTGTGTTTAACCATACAGAATATGATCTGCTACTTTTAAAGAGATGGTTTACAGTAAAATAATATTGTTTTTAATAATCACTAATAAACGTGTTTAAATTAGAGGTAATACTAAATATTTTTTTATTTTTAATATCAATACTTATAAGGAATTTATCGTTTAGTACGCGGAAGTTCTTGTAATTTTTAATTAATTTTTACGGCAAACTGAAGTCATTGTTTTACTGTTGTCACACGTCATAAAACACTAAATTACTGTTGAAGTGGACAATAAAATAATAATACATAATATTATTACTATCCCGTCTGGTTCTAATGGGCTGTAAACGGACATCGTGATCTCGACCTATATAAAATATGGCAGTAAACACCCGAATGCGCTGTCAAAATTGAAATCTTTCACGGATCCTGAGTAATTTTCCATTTCAGATCCATTCAAAACGATGGACACGATATTTTAATATTATACGAAGGACTAAATCAAAATTTATATCCAAGCAAACCTTTCTGATATATTATTGAGGATCCGTTTTAAACGATTCAGAAATATTTACACTGGTGTATGATTGACTTAAAACGAAGTTCTTAGTTTTTTTTTTTTATTAAGCATTGATATTTTGGGGCTATCACTTCCTAAAAACCCGTTAATCTTCTCGTGTATACTATTACGTCACATGAAACACGCTTTTTTTTTTGTTATCAGCGCAAACAACAAAATGTACATAATGTTCGCATTAACGTGCGACACGTCACTGCGATAATGTTATTACAAGTATAGGCAGACCTATACTTGGACGGGTGACCAGCAACGAGCCGATTACAAATTAACGTCATTGCACACGTTGTAGACTCGCCGTCTCGCGCCGTCCTAACGATGTCACACGCTGATCACGCTAAGGTTCATCAAGGTTCATCGGTCGCGACCGACGAGAGAAAAATGAAATTCGAAAACTTCTTCGAACGCATTATTATAAATACGATTTGATGCCAAGTAGTTGTGATTGTGATTTACGATGTGGATGTCAGCGTTGATGAATGACATAATTTTACCGTAAATCATAGTTTTCCTTATTTTTCGACCCGTTGCTGTAAACGGCACGCTTGCATCCTTTGTATACGGCTATAATACGGTGGTTTTCAACCTTTGTGTACATGCGCTAGAGACGTTTACCCGAATTATAAGTATTAATAAATATAGTGTTAAATGTGGACAGCCCCGCACCTTTGAATTTTTCAAGTAGCATAACAGAACACGAGCAATATGGTCCGGTATCTAGAGTGAAGTAATCGTTATTGACGAGAAAAATGCTACTGATGACTGATAAGGCACGTATTATTTATAGTTTCGAAAGACCGAAATGCTGATATTATGCTTGTTGTTTTCCTAGGAAAATGATTTACGATTAATGTTAATGAAATTTTTGCTTTTCAACCATTTAATAATATTTAGCATGAAATTAATACATTTCTAGGGTCGGCGTTAGGGGTAGGCAAAACGGAGCATTTGTCCAGGGCCTTGTGCCTTCGAGGACCTCTCGTTTAAAATTTTCATAGAAAAATATTTTGGACGGAAATCTCATAAAATAAAACGTGAAACGTGTGGATCGCCTGACGAGTGCGATTTCTAGAGAAATTCGCTAACGCGTAATAAAAAACCAATCAACAAAACAAACATACACCAACGATGACCCGTACGGCACGTCGCACAATATAGAAACCGGGATACATAGGAAATTTATTTTATCGCATTTCTTAAATTTAAACAGTCATCACCTAATATTGCGTTGTCACCTTTATTATAGACTATAGGTGACTATTGTTGTGGGTAAAATAAGTTTTGCCCAGGACCTTACAAAAGGTAACGCCGGCCCTGAATATTTCAGAACGTTTTGAATTTGGCGGACCATTCAAAATCATTGACCACCCAAAATCGGGTCGCGAATCATACGTTAAGAAACTAAGAAATGTTGCTGTATACGTCTCGAACGAAGAATGCGACCTTCATTACGTTGTTTCTGCACGGTAAAATATGCGATGACTGTAATAATACATCACGTAAACACGACGCGTCATAACGTTGCGACGACTAAAACGGTTTTTAAACATAACTCACCCGTAGGAAATGTAATTATTTGTTTATTTTTTATGACAATTAAAACCGTGTTCGTTATCACGCTAAAGCGTACGTCTGCTTCGTCTGTGGTTTATACAAGGTGTTCGGAATATCGAGGTTCATAGGTACACGAAACGGACACCATGAACTGCCGAACCGCATCAGAATCGTTTAATGAATTCCTTACTGTTTTTCACCGCCAATTTCTATAATCACTCTATACACATACACATTAACATTTATGACACCAAGTCTTTGGCATCCTATTCAGGAAATTCAAACGTCCTAGGTATTATTTTATCCAGGGGTGGACTAAGGCTCTGATGGCCCGGGTGAGTATAGGTTTTACAAACTAGAATAAACTATTAAAAATCATTAAAAATAACAAATTTACCTTGAAGTCCAAACCTACATTTTTCGTAGGGCCATCTACCCGCCCTGTTAGTTTGCATCTGATGTAATTGATATGTTTTCTAATTTTTCTTCTGTTATAATTTCATTACAGTAATGAAATAATAACGTTACAGTCAAACTCACACTCAGGCGCGTACCAGCTCACCGGGATACCAGGAAAATCCCGGTAGGCCCTCTTAAAAGTTATAAGACCTGGGCCCCTTACCAAATAAGTACCTGTAGTTTCAGTTAAATTCAGTAATTTTATTATTTTTAACAATTACAATACAATACTGATGAGCAATCGACTTCTTAATTCAGTACCCAATGGGAAATGAGTAAAACAAGCAATTTTTCGAATAATTTAATTGATTTGCTTTTGGTAAATATGCCTGCTACCATTATTTCGATTATTAAAATTATTCGATTATTCCATTTGATTATTCACATCACTATATAGTTGTAACATCACCAACAGAATCGGTAAGTAATGTTGCTGAAGTTCGGTGGAAAAAATGACCGGTATCACCTCGGGAATACAGTAAATTTAAATATATTGCAATTTTTTTAGGCATATTTCCAATTTTGTTTTTTCCAATAACTTGCTTGATGCATTAATCATTTTTATAACTAAAAAATACCTGTTTGACTTTACATTTTTGGGTCATAAATCCATGTATTTCTTAAAAATATCATATAACTTCCCTTTAATAGTAAATTATCGTGAACAATTTGTTTTTGAGTAGAAAAGTTAAATGTGTAATATATATTTCACTAATGAATATTACATATATCGTAATAAATTAACGGAAAATGAATAGCCAATATATACAAAACAATTTTATCTCACTTACCTTTTTACTAAATATTGAATATCAAGAGCTTCGTCAATGCATTTTTTATATCGGTTGAAGTCAAAACTTTGGAATTTTTAATTTTACTCCACTCAATTTTTTCTTTAAAAAAACTTGTAATTTTAAATAAGTACCAATGTTAATATTATGTTTCATATTTTTCATGCTTTTAAGCAATGAATAAATTAGACTATAGAGATGACGGTTTAATTTCTGTAGATAATTTATTAAAATTTGTAAGAAACACATTTTCCGACAACGATTTGGTTTTATTTATTTTTCTCAATTTTAAAAGTTGTTCATAAGCCATTACATATCTTTTTTTTTTTTATTTTTCAGGCAATAGATTTAGTGAAACAGCATTTGCCGTTTTAACCATGTATGGTGAAGTTAATGATTCACTACCACCACTGTACTGATTGTCATCTATAGTATTTTTGCTTGTTTGCGCGCTTCGCAGTCAAACCATCATTGGTTCGACTATATGACGTACTCGCATCGTTTGCAATAAAAAAGAACACTTAACAAGTGACACAGCCTCAAGTCGCTTGAGATTTCTCCTCAGTGAAGTGGCCGGTCACGGTTGAGTTGTGGTGTTGTAGTGGAAAATTAAATAGACCAAAGAAATACAATATGATGAGCCAATTATATATATTGTTCAACAAAAAAAAAAAGATCTATATAAAATATGACGGTGGTGATAGAAGAAAAAAATGTTGAAGACAATATTCTTCTACCACGGTCGCGAGCAAAAGGTTAAAGCTTTGAGGCGATCGGTCAGTACGTTACCACCGGTCCCGATAACTTTTCCCACCTTTGCCCGGTTTTCCGTGGTAGGTGTGTAGTATCGAAAACGGTGTTGTCGTTGCATGGGTTGTGGCTGGGTAGAAAGCGGGCGCGGCTCCACGATAGTGGTGTACTTGAATAACCTGCACCATAACGGGACCGCGTCACAAGGATAATTAATGAAATTATAACAAATGCCGGGATAAACGGGCCAAAAGCACCACAGTAATATTAACGAAAAAAATAATAATAAATATGATAAATCTAAAAATAACAATAAAATCATAGATGCTCCAAAAGCGTTGTAATAAAATAACAAGATAAATCGTATAAAAATAAATATAATATTTTTAACAAATATAAATGAATTTACCTAAGACGATCTGGTTCGAGAGTGGCCGTGTTCACACGTGCGACGAACGCCTCAACCGGCAGAATAATCGATTGATCAGTGGCGTCGGTCTCGATTTACAATAACTGGCTTCTCCGTGCATGACGATAACCGAAAGAAGATTTCGCGGACAGTTTCGAACAGTCGTCACGCACACGAAGTTGTCCCCGGAGATGGTGAATCCACCGTGCTATATCGCAACCACAAAAACACACGGCCGGTGGCACGAGAAAAACGGATGTTCGCAAAGAAAGTGTCGGCGAGAAAAAGTCCCGGCAGTAATGGCGTCCATGGGCCGATGATAATCGTACCGCGATAACGAGCCGATCGAAAATTCTCGAACATCACACGATAACACCGGTGCTCCGGTTAACACGAAATGGGATAGTTTGAACGGTGATGTGAGACTTGCGCGAACGATTTCATTTTTTAATTCGAATTATTATATAAATCGCGCGAAACAAATTTATCCGTAACGTTCAACGTACTTGTGTGGGAACAGTGAAAACGAAATATGTTTAAATGTTTATGCGTCGTGCAAGGAGGTTGTGATATGTGTATAAGATTTAACCGAAAGTGTATGTATTGTACGGACCGTGGTATACATCTACGTTTCTGGTTATGCTGAGAATACGCGGCCAGCGCTCTTGGAAATTTCCACTTTACTGCACGGTGTTATAGGGATTTCCGCTTTACTGTCCACCACTATGGGATTCCCATCTTACCGCCCGCTTGATAAATGTGACATTTCAACGCTTCAGCCGTGGTCGAAAACCAAACTTTCGGTAAAGGTGTAACAAAAGTGTTATACCTAGAGAGTCATGTTTTAATTTCGATTACCGTTTACCTTTGTGTTTATCATTGCGATTTCTACGTTTGTATAGCAATTACAAATGTAATGAGAATTTTGAACGGCTGATGAAATTATCTTTTGGGATGAAAGGAATTCAACAGCGGACGATTCTATAAGTAAGGAAGTAGGTTTTGCAGTTTTTCAAGATTTTCGTGGAAGATTGAATGCTCTGCAAACATTTTTAACGCCTGTAATAATAGATACACAAAAACGGTAAGATTATGATATATATAGAAATAATAGTAGATTCTTTTTATCTCGTCAAACATTTCAGTTCTCTCTTAAAATAACAATTATGTACCGTCACTATAATAACACACCTTCACTAAAATAAATAAATTGATCTTGTGGCATCGTTATTGATATACCTTAGTTATTTTGAGTATTATAATTTATATTAAAAGTAAGACTTTTAAGTTTATTATTGGTGCTTTTTCAAATGCAAAAATTTATATTCTAATGGTCGTCAACATTTAACACAAAGGATTTGAATTGATTTTTATTTGAAACGTAATATAATATTCTGTATAAAATGGTTAAAAGAGAATTAACATGGTTTATTCGAAAAAAAATAACCAGTGTTGTACATTATCTAGATAAAAACATTAATCTTTGCTAATATATAAACCAGCGGTTCCCAAACTTTTTTTTCAGCGGTGCCTTTTTTTTAACCCAATTTAGCCACGGTACTCTGTAGAACTACTGCTGTGAACTACATTGCAGAACAAAAAGAACCTATTGATAACCAATTTTATTAATTTTCTTAAAATTTAACTTAATTATAAATTAATGCGTTTTTAAACATAAAAAATAAATAAATAAAAATTATTGTTATTATGATTATTATAAGGTTAAAATGAAAATATCCGAATATACAATAGAAAATATTACATTATTTACTATAAAGTTTTTACGAAAACCATAAGGAAAAACAATTTTATACATTTTAAACTATTTGTTATGAACCGTACGTAGACCGTGGTGCCCTTAGAAAATGATCGTGGTGCCCCTAGGGCACCACGGTGCACAGTTTTGGAATATCTGATATAAACAATTCGTCACTAAAATATTAATTCTGTTGGTATTATATTTTTATTATTATTAAAAGAATCAAAACAGTAACATGAAACAGAACTAATTATTTAATAGTTCTAATATAAGTAATAAACAAACAAATTTAAAACAGAATTAATAAGTGGGTAGGTACCAGAAAAGTTATGACTAATGCAAAAACACGTTTATGTTACTACACAGTAGTCAGCACACAAATCAGATATAACGCAATACTTGCAAATCATACTGTAAACATAAAAAATAATAACAAACAAATTTTTCTCTGATTTTAACGACTTTTATATGATTTGTTTAATACATAATAATATATTTAGGTTCGGTTAAAATAATTTGTAATAATTTAATAAAAATTAAAGACGTTCTTTTATAATTGTGAAACGAACGAACCACAAGGAAAATATAATATATATAAATATACTCGAGTTCATTTTTATTCATGTCTGATTTTTCTGATTATAATAATTCATTATTTAATAAACATTTAATGAGTAATAATAAAACTAAAAAAATAATTAAAAATAACAGAATATAACATTATAATTAATATGTATTACATTTTGATCCGGTGTTAAACAATATTTGTTTAACGTAACAATACCTATTATCAATTATGTTATGATTTAATGTACGTTTAATTAAATGGTTGTACAAAAATATAACCAATGAATTAAAATATTGTTTAGAAAGAGACAATTTTAAGTTTAAAATTTTTTAAGTTTGCTTAAAATTAAATACTTTTTTGAAATCATGCAGTATAATAATGAAATAAATTAATTTCACAAAAAATCCAAACAAACAAGTTGATAGAAAGGATCAATAAATTATATTTATTCTATTCCCTTTGGGGAACAGACATTTTACATCTAAGATATGTGCTATTTCCTTCTTATTTATTATTTTCCCTTATTCATTTAACCAACCACTTCCACTACTATTTTTGACCCTATTGTCTTATTTTATTTCATTATATATTATGACAATAATTACAACCAATGTCATCGTTATTAATTGTTCAACTGTTTCTTTTATTTGTCAGTCCATGAATAATCATATTATAGTGGTTGGTAGGTATAGGTTACAAAAGTCAACACTTTAGTAATTAATTAATTTGAATAAAAAAAAAAAATAAAAAAATGAATAAAATAGAAGAAAACTTATCTTCCAGAAAATGACCAGCTAAAATTAATTACTAGATAAGACTTTTCATAGTTTGAGCAAACGTTATTTTGTCGCGCCCGATTAGACAATTTTAATTCTGTGACGAATGTTGATTTTTCGATGTATAATATATACATACAATATCGACGTTGATATAATGCAGTTGTATGAATAGATTTATAAACATAGCTCAACGTTATTTCATTCTCTATATGGAATTATAACATGTTTAATTCTGATGATTCGATTTCAGACCATCGAATCGATTTCACATTACAATATATTTATAACAATTTAATTATTTAGTAAGCTCGAACCTAATTTAATGCTAATAGCATCAATAAAAAATAAATAAAAATAATCATTAAAAGAAAGACAAACGTTTTCAAAATATTGATGAAATCAAAAAATATATGTACACATATCCATTTTATACCAGTAATTAGAAATATTTTAACGGAACGTATAATTTAAACGTGTGCGACTTAACATATATTAAATATTACATATTATACGTATATGTTACACGAGGCAATTCAAGATGGAACGAATTTTAATTTCCAACTAAACAATATTATTATACCAGCCAGCTAATTATAAGCAAATGTAATAATTTAGTAAATCTCAATTTTATTTTAATGCTAATTTTAAGTACTACCATTGACACAATAACTTTTGCCACAAATATGCATTAAATCTAATAAAATTTTTGAAAAATTAATTTAAGTGCTCATCAATTATATAAAGCTATGAGAATTAGTTCCCATAAATAATTCCGTAGATTATTACTTCTCTTCGAAAAATGTCTTAAAATAAAACTGTTACAGTGCTTAATTATAACAAATATTTATAATTTTATAACTATTGTTAATCTCTGTGCATTTATTTAAAATAAAAGTAAGTTTTTCAATTCTGTTTATATGCAACGCTTTCGTATTATGTGTGCGAATACTAATTTGACACGTGTTTAAGTACGTGAGCAAGTAACTATACACGTTCTAAAGTGTACTTTTATAAATTTGCCTTTGTTTGCATATAAGTGTACACTTATACTGTACGTATGTATAAAGTAGCAAGCCACAAGTGTACCATGAGTCGATTATGAAAGTGTGCACGATAGATACGTTCACGACGGGAACGTAGTAATGATGATATCGTTGTGGACAGTCATCGATACGCTAAGAAAGATTATGCTAATATCCGGAGTCCGGACACTAAAATATCACGAACTGATACCCTTGAATATTTTTTAGCTTGTTCATAATGTTGTCAAAAAAATAAACAGTACAATTTTTGTCTGCGGGTTGTCAGCTGATTAGTGAAATTCCGAATCAGAGTAACGTTTTCCTTTTCCTCTCACGCGAAGAACAGTCAAACGTTAGGTAATTGAATAGTGAACACCGGATACACTCGTTAATGGTGTTTGTAGTGCAATAGTACATTATTCAACATTGGTGACGAGTGCACTCTACGGCGGCACGAAGCATACTTTACGTTCGCCACCCGACCCCACGCGGTTCGCGTCCGATTAAGTCTGAACAATGCACAGGATGTTTTTTCTCGACCGCATTCAATAGTGATTGTGTTCGTCCGGAAGAAATCATTTGATGTATCTTTGTTGTAGGCGTCGCAGGCCTGACACACGTGCGCGAAGTCTCGCAATTCTTCGGCAAAACTTGTCTCAAGACACGCAATCGAAACATCTGTCATAATTATACGGCCGTTTTGGCCAGCGAGTTCAATGATTGTTTGATTTGGCCGTGTTAACGTGATCGACAAATAATTCAAATAACAATACTATTCATGCACTTTTGCGTACAATTATTGTTACACTTAATAATAATAATAATGAAAACAATAATGTAAACCGTTCCGTGATACGGTCTGTTCTGTTTCAAACGTAACCACAACGATCGTAACGATTATGTGTCTACGAGCAAAGAACAACTTCGGCACAAACGGACGGATCGTGAATAGCTTAAAACGAAAGGAAATGATAAATTTATCTAAACTAGTCTCAGCGAAACCGGAATCTTATAATAACAAAATTTGGGCGAAACGGGTAGGGTCATTTTTGGCTGGAAATAACGCATCGGGAGCAATATATGTCGATAATAAATAATCTGTTAGTCAGAAACTGGAAACTTTAGAATTTTATCAGTTTTGGTTCTGATCAGGAAAAAAAATAAAAATTTCGGTTTCGATTCTTATAAATAATAAACATCGGTTTCGGTTCCAGTTTCGGTTAAAACCGGATTTAATCCAAACTACTGATATTTTTTTATTTTTTTTTTTAATAGGGCAAGTGAAGTTTTTACTCCTTAAAATAAGTATATTATATATTATCTTATATTATAGCTTTTTTTAGTCCGGGATTATAAAAAAAAATGTTATTTACAAATTTTTACTTGAATAATTTATTTTTTAAATTTAAATGTACTAATGTATATTTAATATTATTCTATAAAAATAACATAAATAATAAGCTTATGTAATCGCAATTGACTTAGAAAAACAGACTTTACTTACCTTAAATCTTATTACATAGTTGATGTAAAAAAAAAAAATGTAAAACCTCAAGTAAAATGTAATTTATTAATTAGGTATTATGTGCAGCAACGTAGTTAGGTACTAACCTATATAAATAATATTGTAAAATCTATTTCAATAGACATTCAATAATTTAATTTGATATAAATTTGTTATAATTTAAAGTACCTATTTATTTTAATTTTAGTTACTTTTAATTTGCATTCAACATTTTTGTATGAAGATTTGTTATGACTTTTATTGAAAGTATATAGGCATGAATTGTGCAGACGCTAGGGCGACCCATTTTAATACAATCCACACTACACTGAGGTCAAAAACAGAAAAAATAATACTTGCCAATTACATTAAATTCGTTATCTACTGGAACAAAAACAAATTAATTAAAAAAATCAAAACCATTTTTCACCACATTCAGTTGAATCATGTGGGAAAACAGAGTACATTTTACGTCCGCTTTACGCACAGATTGTATATTACCGTATCTTATTTCTGTTGGATTATCTTTAACTAATTCAGTTCGTATAGTTTTTAATAACCTGGTGAAAGTACGAGTATTATCTTCAACTTTTCTTTTACATTTCTGTTTCAAGATGTGTCGTTCAATTTTCTGTTGAGTGTTAACTAGTGGTGTGAAATAAATCCGGATTCTCCGAAAATCCGAAAAATCCGGATTTCGGATTTCGGATTTTAAGCTGTAAAATCCGAATATTTGGGTTTCACATTGTAGATTTCTGTATTCTAAAGCAGAAAATAAAAATTTGTCGTTATAAATTCTAATATAAAAAAACGAACATTTTCTATTTTAAATAAAAAACATTCATCGTTCGTTACAAATATAAATTATTATATTTGTAACCTAACCTAACCCTATTTAGGTATTATTTATTGTGTATTTTTGGATAAATTATTCTGCTACTTATAAATGTTGTTACTAATTTCATGTATAAACTGAGTTTAGGTTGTAATATCTACACGTTATTGCAATATTGATGATTGTTATTGTTATATTTTTGCTTTAATAGTTTTCCTATAAATATATTAATTTTTTACAAAAAAAAAAAAATCTGTATTTATCAAGGCTTTAATATAAGGAATCCATAAAAAAATATTAATTTAATGCTTCAAAATCCGAAATCCGGATTTCGAATTTCATGAATCCGGATTTTCGAACTTCGGTAAATCCGGATTTTTCCCAACACTAGTGTTAACCAGAGATGTGTAGTTCATGAGCTAATTAACTCAAATCTAATTCAAAGAGTCGAATCTTTAAAATTAACTATGGAAGTTGAATGAGTGTTTCAAAAATCGGAGATTTCATGACTCAGTTTAACCAGCTTATAAATTTCAATTCACCAATCAGTAATTGATTACTCACTAACTCACTCAACTACCTCATTAACTGAACTGATACACGACTCTCGACCCTCGACAACTCGTCGGTTCTCGAGTGTTGTTGATAACCACAGATATACTAATACATGTTTATATAATTATTAAGTAGGTACTCGTGTGTTATGATATAATAAATTATATTGTACATTTCAAACATAATTTCCAAGTAAAAATCCATGAAAATGGATAATTGTAATTCGTTTCATAATATGAAATAGTGATAGATCGATAACGATTCAAGTGAACAATGAAATATGGACTATGGACTTGCGAGTCAACCTAAGACTCCGAATTCCGGGAGCTGAGAATTGACATTCAATTAAAACAAAAGAGTTGGAAGAGTTGAGAGTCGATTCACTGATTCACTGATTCAACTCATCAAACTGAACTGAGTTGAAAGATTCGATATACCAAATAGAGTTGAAATTCCCATCCCTTCTTCTTTTTTGAGTTTCTATCTGTTTCGGATATTGGATATCATATTGACAATGTTATTCCTAAAGATTGATGCCCGAAATAAGTCGATTGATATTTTATTGTACCAATCGCAGAGATTCTTCAGCCAAGATATTCGTCTACTTCGGACATTTATTTTTCCTCCAATTTTTTCTTTTAATATAGATTGTAGTACATTGTATCGTTGATTATTTCTTATGATGTGCCCAATGTATTCAAGCTCTCGAGCTTTTATTGTAGTTAATAATTCCTTCTGTTTACCCCATCCTATCCCTACTGTTAACTAAAAGGTTATGCTCACTAGTAAACTGATATAGAGAGGTCTTATCTATAGTTGTTACAGTACTTAAAATTACCTAAGATAATTAACTCTTTGCCTCTTTTGAACATAATTATTTCCATCCAATACGAGATGAACGAATCATCAATAATACTGCACGTTTATACAAATCGAGTTGATTTTCCATCAAATTGTCTATACTACCTGCAACGGCGGCGATTTGGGATTGAAGCGCCAAGCGTATTTATAAATTGAAATATAGTCTTCTGACGTAGTCACATTTCACGATACGCTTTCCTCTGTATTTCAATTAATTATTTAACTAACATTCAAGTAACTTTTATATCAACACTCTTGTATTTTGTTTACGTTCTCACTACATTAAATCATTATTATCTACGCCTAATCAAATTTCAAAATATACAGTTACAGCAAAAACTTTACATATCGATTTTTGAGATTGAAGACAGGTAAGATATAAAAATATCAATAAGTTTGTATTTCGAGTACATATTAAAGATCTTCGAAAATAACATTTTAAAATCAGAAAATTATTTGTACAACACCTTTTATAAATATTGGCTATTGAACGTTTAAATAAACAAAATAATATTATGAATAAGAAAATGTTATAAATTTAATTATTCGACCTTAAACAAACATCAAATGTGTGTGTGCGTGTATGTGTGTGTATATCATACATAGAATGGTGTACGGTACAGTTGTCAAGTCATAATAAATGGTGAACGCTAAATTTAAAACATTTTACTAATTTTATATATTTACCGAGTCACTGAGTTATAAATTACAGATGTGTATAGCTAAAAAAAAATAGACTCATACTTTTGCAACACATATTTATCACATATTTCTGAGCTGGTATATTGAAGCCAGCCATTAGTGATAGATGAAATAGTCTGTTTAACACTGTATCATTATTTAATTGAGAAAAATATTTGTAGAAATATTATGTTGATATTGACCCATTAACATTTAAAACAAAACCTCTGGTAATCGATTTGCAAAATGACTTCAAAATGTAAAACTACCGGTCTAATATAAAAAGTAAGAAGTTTCATTTTTGTTTACATGGTAAGTAATATAATTTTTAAACATATTCCGGAGTGATAACCTGAAAGATAATAATTTTATTTTTGCCCTAAAGAGCGAGAAAGTTTAGCTAGTTTCATAAAAAATGTTTAGGTGAAAATATTATGTATTTCAAACATTATAACATAGCCCATATGAATAAGTTGTTTTCAATTTTCAAGAAATCGTGCATAACTACGGAAAACAATGTTTTTGACAGTATAGGAAATGATTGGATTAAGAAACTAAAAATATAAAATTTGATATTTATCATATACACTATACAATTAAAAAGAATAACAAATTAATATTGGTTTGTGTCAGTTCAAATAATACGATACCCGAACAATACACCATGCATATATTTACTTCGAACATATTTTAAAATAAAATAATTATTTTTATACAAAAAAAATATTGAAGCTTTTTATCCGTATGTACCGTTTCACTCACTGTCCTCACTCAGTCATGCTTTTGTCGACGGACAAAGGTGCTCACTTCTTTTGGAGGCATTATGTCACGAATATTCAGATGATATTAATTCAATATTTTATTGAATCGTTTGATAATAATTATTGAACAACAAGCATTCACGCACGTTATTCATCTTTATTTTCTTGTTTTGAAAACGCTGAAATATTACAACAAACAAAAGTAGCATATTATGGTTTCGGTGTTTAAATGTTTTAAAATTCCATACAGTTGAACATTTTTTTTTCTTTTTCAATAAATTAAGATTGTATCATAAATTTGATTTTAATATATTTAATATTATCATTAAATTTTAATAAATATAATGTAATATTGATAAAGTAGTATATAATATTAAATCTTAATCGTTGTAGGTTCAGAAATACAACACACACATATAGTATTAACGTCAAGTATATAATATTATTTTAATGTATAAATTAGCGATGGTAAAGTATAAATGATACTAGTTGGGTGAAACAGCATCGTTGTACTTGCTTAATTATTATTATTATTATGTTTAGAAGTTGTAATGGCGGTAGTAGTCCGACAATCTATAATACTGCGGCTCCTCTTGGTAATGGTTCAGACCCTGAAAATAATCGTTCTGCGCAGATACACATGTATAATATTATAATTTATTGTTTTAGAATAATTTTATTGACAAGAATGTTTAATCATACTTTGGATCCATGTTGAGCTCTCTGCTTGCGTGTATACCCGTTGTTTATGTAGAAATCTTTCGGTGACACGTACAATGGAGCCGGTACGACCGGGCCTTCTAACCATCCTTCTGTAACACACAAAACAGTGGTAATAAAAATACTTTGAAAATATTTGTTATTCTTTACAATGTACAAAGTAGAATGTTCGAAGTTAAATACATATAGGTACGTTAAAAACTGATTTAAAATACCTTAGGAAGAATATGCTAATATTCAAGCAAACAAATGTTTGGTTTCTTTTTATTCGTATTTTATTTATGTACTCTATTCATGATGTCTAATATAATAATAACCTTTCATTTTTTTTTATTGTGTAAATTGACGCCAAAGAATCTCAAAATATTATATCAAGTTATATTTTACCATTAATTATAATCAAGACAACCGTTTAGAGAAAAATGTATTATTTTGACTCCGTAATAGTTGCGAGCAAATATTTTTTGACTAATATTATAGCATAACAATTGTGAACACGGTTTGTAGGTTATCAAAATATCGCTTATGTAATAATATTAATTAATTAAGTTCCATATGAGTTGCGAACAAAATCTAAAACGATAACATATAAATCGAGGACACTAACATAACATATTAGTTGCGGATACATTTTTTTGACAAAATTATAACGATTTCGGACGTAACCTGAAATTAAAAATAATATTTAAGCAAATATTATTTTTGAATTATTTTTTTATAAATATATAATCGTAGCATTTGATAAAAATGTATTAAATATTAATTTAAAAAGAAATGTTAATAGATACGCAATCAAAAATTGTAGCAAATTAAAAATACATTATATTTAAAAATATTTATAAATATTTAGTCATCATAGAATTTGAGGTAACATTTTTTCTGAAACCATTTTGTTAATATTTTTCATCCGCAACTCGTATAATGTTTATTAACTTGATGTTTGCCACTAGTAACGTTATATTAGTATCCGCAATCCGTATGTTACTTACCATATTCGGAGTAGCGCGTGACGTAATATTATACTGACGATTACACACGTATAATGATTTACGGACTTCAAATGTTAACGAAAATCGCGTACGGGTTACGATGAGAGTTGTTAATCATAAACTAGTTAATAGTATCCATTGTCAAGTGGTCCGAGAAAAGCAGTCGGATCCGACAGGGACGAAAAAAATAATAAATTAAAAATAAATGAACCATAAAATATAATATTATTAAACGGCGTAGCACGTCCTCGGGATGCCGTTTAAGGAAAAAATCGTATCGGTCGGTCGAAAGTAAAAGCGAACCGTACGCCCGTACATGCGGTACACGTAACTTTTGCGCGCACGACCTGTGGGCTACATAGTCTCCGGTTCGGTGGCTTAACGTGTGTAACATAAATCGTGACAATGAATAATTATCGAACACTCACCGGGGACATCGTCTTCGTCGTCTTCCTCTTGTAACTCGTTCTCTATGTACGGTTCCGTTTCGTACTCGTTCAAACGTCCGTAATGCTGTCTAGAACCTCTGGAAATGAACATTTAATTCACGCGCGTTACTTACACAACATAATAACAAGTAGTATAGTATAGTTTTTTTTTTTTTTATCAGTAAAATATAAACGCGTTGACCGTAATTTTTCTATGAAAAATTCTAACACACCGGTTCAAGATAGCAATAACTTATCAAGCAATGTTCCGTTTTCACGTTGATATCGCTGTAGCAATAAGAATACCGGTCAAAATCGCGAAAGTGCAAAAAATAAATAATGAAAATAAAAATTACAAACGATTTAATAACAGCAAATAGTAAAAAACGTAAAACTTTCGGTTTAGTTACTTTGAAAAATGTATGGATGATTTTAATCTCAGTCCTATAAATCCCGTAATTATTTTTTCATTAAGTTCATCTATACATTTACCTTAAACTTTTCTATACTAATTTAAACAAGGGAATTTCGTAAATTTTCTCCAGAAGATAATCTCGTTTAAGTATTTATATAGAGTTATTGGTCTAAATTAGTTTTCATGTCTAGATAATAATCAACATTTTTCAATTCCATAAGACAATAATTTTTATCAGTATATAACAATCTATTCGTAGTATTATTCCCGTATTGTTTCTTTATGGTATTAATAATAAAAATTCAATATTTATACATAATAATAATAACAATCTTTATTCGCCAAGAAGAAAATTACAATAATAAATATAGGATAAAAACATACAGGTTATACATATTAGTAGAATATATAGGTATTGATGTAGATATTTATTATTTTCATTGAAATAATATTGTTATATGAATAATATTTTATATTTTGAAAATAATTGTTTTAAATCAGAACATTTTTTTATGTTACCTATTACTAAATAAACTAATGTACCAAAAATAATTTTCTGTGGTTTAACCGTTAAGAAATTTCTCGATTGTTATTTTCTCTATATATATTTTTACGACTTTCAAATAAACCCCTCAAAAAAAATAATATAAACATATAGCCACAATATGTTTGGTACTATGGTATATTTTATCTGTTAAAATAAAATATCGACCAGTGACTATAATATATCATATAAAACGGTTACGATATTTCAAGGCATACACCATGTTTTTAAGTTTGTATAAAAATTGATCGAGAACAGTTGTTTTTTTTTATTTCTTTAAACCATTAATCGAACTACGTATTACATAATTATTTTATATAGATGATTATAATTTAAAAGTAGTAGTAGAAGTAGTAGTAATTTAGAAGACTGTTTATGATTTAGTTTTTCTCATACTTAATAAAGAAAGTTTTATATTACTCATTTTTTATATAGAAGACTATTTATAATATTGGTTTTGTTATACATAATAAGAAAAATAATATGTTACTGTTTGTTTTAATATTTTATAACTTGTTTCAATTTTTTAAAGTTAATATCAAAAGAATAAATTATATTATGTACTTTAAAATGTTTAGTATATTATGCACAATCACAAAATATGATTTTTTTGAATTTTTAATAAAGAAATATTAAAATGATAAAATAACAAATGGCTCATGTGTTCTTATTTCTCAATTATAATATTATAATATTATAAGTAGGTATACAAAATAATATATAAGTTATACAAATTAATTAGATAATATAATAATATTATTATATCTAATCAATTTTTGAGTTATTTGAAACTTTATTTTCGTTTTTTATTTCAATATAATGATTTATGTAAAAAAAAAAAATGTTTAATCCACTCTCCTGAAAAACATCATATTTTGACTTGTGTCGTTTTTCTTCCGGATGAGCGATTTATTGTTCAAATACAATATCAATGTAGTTCTATGCGGCCGTTATGAGTGTACTGGTACATACAAGGACTAAGAGTTATACGTATGCTTATATATCATTGTAACTTGTTGGTAAAACAAAAAAACGAGAATTTATTTGTTTCACAATGTTTTTCAGGACTTCTGGATATGACCATGAAATACTAATATTCAATTTTAAAAATCGCACACAATATACTCATGTTTTTAACCAAACAATAAAGTTTTAATGTAATTATTTTTCAATGTAACCATGTCATATTATTGATATAAATTGTAAAGGCAAGGTTGTCCCTTTGACATTAACCTCTTATTATTAACCAATGCAATGGAATGGAATTATGATAATAGAATGATATTGTGTTTAATGTGTATTTAGCCCGCCTGGAGCTCGACCTCGACACTTTTTAATAATAAGACCGATAAAAGTTAAAACTCGATATAGCATTGTGCGAAAACTACAATCGTTTAACATATAACTGCAGTCTGGTTCAATTCGTTAAAAATATAGAATAACAATATTTATATGCATTGTCATATTAATATTATGTTATGATTACATAAAGTATACTCGTTTGAAATCAGTATGCGTTACCTCAAGTATCACGTTAATTTTTGTTTCGAATGTTGTAAGAATAATTTGTATTTGATTCAACTATCCATGATTTTATTATGAATATATTGGTTGATTATATTATATTATGTTTTAATCATTTCGTTTTAAGACTTAAATTTCAAATCTACGAAAGGTATATTTTTGAAACTTATGCATTTTAATTGATAAATCATATCCTACAACTGCAACAGTTTATCAAGTATGTAACACGGTTACATCGAAAAATAAAATCCGTACCACGTATTGAAATTTTTTTTTTTATTTCTAAATATTTGTTATGGATACTTGATGATATTTTCTTTATAAATAGTATAAATAGGTATAAATAGGTATAATATTTTTACAACGTAATGAAATCTAAGAATCTTAATCCACATAATCGAAACATTTTAATTGAAAATTCATTAATTAAATTCAAACCTACATTTGAAAAAAAATGTGAGGGAATCCTAAAATTTACTTCTTGATTGTTGTCTATCCATCATCGAGATTAACTGTGGAGACCGATAAAAACGATTTTGAACCGTCACACAAAATTTAATTTGTATAATAACCGATGTTCTAGCAACAAACAATACGTCGTTATATTTTATGAAGTCACAATGCAACAAGTACCATTATAACACTTTTAAATAAATAATTTATATGATCATAATGTTCGGTTTCGGAACCAGGCCGAAGTTAATACTTAAAAATTCTAAGAGAAAAACTATTGCGAGTCGTGTAGTTTATAAGTTCTAAATGGTAAGTAGTTGAAGGGAAATTGAAAAACCTGATGGTTGAACTACTTTCTCTAATTATACATACACATAATACGCATTATAATCGTAATTGATTGGTTACATGCCTGGATTGTTCGTGAGCCTTTTGTTTACGCTCTGCTTCCACGAGAGTCATCAACGCCAGCCAGTCTTCGGGATCAATATCCAAGTCGCGTTTGGCACGTCCGCTGTCCACGTACGGACGGTACACTCTAGAACCACTTTTTACACAAAATCATAATACAATACATTATACGAGCAAAGGCGATTCGCAGCCCTGCGTACCATCAAGAACTGTTAAAATTGCAATCAATAAAATGTACGCGGGTAATGTATCGCGAAATTATTAAGTGCTCTAGCACAGTTAAGTATGCGTCGTAGAGCGATCGGGTCTAATGCAATTTTCAAGAATCCTTTCTCATTCCTACACTACACACTACAAGACGGCTCATAAATATTCAGATATGACGTTGTCCAATGCATAATTCAATCGCACTTATTATAAGGACTTTCTTACCTCCTTTTGACCGGAGACCCGAAATGATAGGCGTTTCTCTTGTAGCGATCGTCCGCATCCAAAGATTGAAGACCGTAATTATCTAAAATAATACGTTGCAAAATTTTTCAGTAATCACCATAACTATAATATCTTAAGTTATATTGACATGTTCAAGTGTGTTTAAGTACATAAATAATGAAATTTTGATGGAGCACAACTGAATTAGAATCAATTTATAATCGATACCGAAATAAAGTACGAAAAAGAAAAACGTTTTTGAAAGCAAATCGATATAGCCAACTCTTATGGTATTGTTTTTATAAAATTGTTGAATCACCGTAAGACGTAAGATGACTTAAAGTAAGCTCAAACTTCCGATTTTAATAGCGCTTTCGTACTCGAATGTGAATAGTTAATAATAGTCATACTGCATTTGAAATGTTTAATATTTTGTGATTTGAACACATAACAATCTATTGAATTCAAATTATAGATCAAAAACCAAAAACTATATATGTTAATTAAAAATATATAAAAATGAATATATTTTTTCAGTAATTCTTAAAATTATAAATTACGTATATGACCCAAGATTTTATTTTAAATATTATAAAAAAAAGGTTTATGATATTTTTATTTATTATACTATATGCAAAGATTGATTAATTGTATTGTGAATTTGAGTTAAAATGAGTTAAAATTGCAAATTTTATCAGTTAAAAATAATGGGTTTTAAAATTTCTAAACTGAGTATAAGTCATTTAAATGTTTCGAAGATTACAATACGAAAAAAATATTGAGTTATTAATAATGAGTTAGTAAAAATAATAAATTATCTATATAAATTCTGTCATAGATAACATTGCACATTAATTTGCTGTTTTGAGTTTTAATGGAAAATGTCTCAATATTTTTGATTATTATATTTTTCAAATAGCTTAAGTTCACTGTTTTATTTTTATTGGAAGTGTACGAAGATTCACTTAAGCTAAAAAAAAACTAAAATTAGTAACACATTATCTGAAGCGTTAAAATAATGAAACACGCATAATAATAATACAATGAAGAATTATGAACGTCATGAATACTTATAATTAAAAATGTTCAGATTAAAGTAGTCTGTAATTAATGAACTCTTCTTCAAACCAAATTCTTTTTTAATAAGAGCTTAAAATATTTTATACAATTATACCTAGTTTACTCAGAAAAATATATGTTAAATGTCTTTTAAATTATAAACTAATTTAACTAATGAATTAATTAGAATTAATTACGTACTAATAAAATTATGAAAATGTAAGTGTCAACTATTTTTTAATTACTAACAATTTCTGTCTGTTGTTTCAAAATGTGTGTACTAATATTATTATCGACAGATGTACGCTTAAATAATTAATTAAACGCTTGTGCATATATCATATTTTTATCAACGATACAGAGAAGAGGTAAAATACTCAAACCTACTACATTTATGAATCAAATAATGAAGAAAAATAATACCATATTGAAGTTGAATTCAAGTATGAACATAGTCGATGTCCATATAATTTCGAGTACGTTCTAGAAAAATATCTCATTATTTCAGAATGAAAAAATAAATACATTTTCATTTTGATTATTAACTTTCTTGTAAAATACGCAAACATTGTACTTATACGGGATCAGAAAACGAAGAAAAATCATCCTTTTTTGAGATCAAAATAAAATATAAATAATTGGTTGTAATACTATTTAAAGTGAGTTTTAAAAAAATATTTCAAGTCGTATATTCAGAGTACTGTATAAAATACTTTTAAATATTGATTACTAATTATTTCAAATGGACAAGTGATTTTATTTTAATTATTAAAATTATGATGAATCTATAAAGGTAGATATATGAAATACGTAGAAAAAAAATACTAATTCTATTATTAATGAAAATAATCAACATATTTTTAAAAGATTAGCATTTCAAATGTATTCAATGTAACAAAAAAAAAAATTAATATAAAAATAAATTTAGTATTGAAAAATTCAGTAAATCGATGCCATAAAAAAATTCTCTATAGCCATTACTGCTTATTGTTATTCTTTTGAATGCAAAGAAAAATTAGCACTACGTGCATTCAAAACTTCAAGCATTACATTTTTCTCTAAGTATAAAAAGATATTTTTTGAGGGCAAACTTTATTACTTTTTCACCAATCGATCAAAGTAATCAAACCGTATTCATAATATATAAACCGCAATATAGTCACTTTAGTTTTATGATGTATAAATAGAAGATGTATGTATAGAATTATATTATATGATATTAGGATTTCCATCATATTTTACATAAAATGAATATACGAAGATGCAAAAATATACAATTTTGACTTAAGAATATTTAATGACGATCGATCGATTTAAAATTGTAAATATACTCGTAGTTAACTCGATGAAATATTTGATCAAATACAAGTATTATATATCAGTAGAAATGTAATCAATAAAATAATAAAATTTCTAACATATGTATTTTGTTATCAACACGATATACTTGTATTTTAATATCTGTCTGGGGATACGTTATAAGAATCAATTATTGTGGTATCTTTAATCGGTGAATTCAAATTGGAACGTCGTAGATACGCACGTAATTTGTCACTGCAAAAAAAACTATACGAATCCCTACCATTCGAAATGTATTCTTTGTATTACTATTAACAGATAATATTATCACCATGTTTGACAGAGAAAAAATATATTTGCGCTGTAGTGTTTCCTATGAATTTTTTGGTTTGGTACATAAATTGTGCACGATTCAAGTCTTTTGTTAGTTTTTAATATTTTTTTCTGTTTGATTCATTGATTGAATAATTAAAGCATTTTATCACAGATAAAATTGCACTGTATTTAATTTTAATTAAACTTTGATGGTTTATTTAGTAATAAATATTTTTTATAGCGTTCCTTTATACAACAACGGTTTTTTATAATTACATTGTTATCAAATAGCTTATAGTATTGTTAACACATAGCTACTTCCAATCATTTTTAAAATCACTAATTATTTTATGTGTTTATTGCATAAATTAATTTTCTAGGTTCATTAAAGTTGCCTCTTAAACACTTTAAAAATCGTGGTTGAGATACTGAAAATATATTTTAAATTAATAAAAGAATATTAAATATATAATTCGTTAATTATAACCAAAAATGTATAATAAAGTATAATCATTAAAATTTATATTTAACTCAAAAATAGAAAAAAGAAATATTCGAGGCATCAAAAAATTATTATTCGAAAAAAAAGTTTACAAAAATGTTCCATCGTTAAGTATTTGAGAACAATGCGTTTGTAAACATAATAATGATTAAAGTAAAATTTAGTACAATACAATAGTTACAAATTTTATCAATGCTTAGATTAAAATAACAAGTATAAGAGAACAAAAACCACAGTACGAATCTAAATTATCTGGAAAAGATGGACCTTATTCAATGACAATATTAATTTTGAAAATTACAAAGTTGACAAGAAAAATAACATGGTATTAGGAATTAAATTAAATTACTGACATTTTTAAATTATATCGTACTTATACATACTAAATACATAGTATATTTATTCTTTTCCTCCGAGTGTAATAGATTTATATTTTAAAACTATTACATCACAGATCAAATTGGTTAATCTGTTACTAAATTGTGAACTTGTACAAATCTGCGAGAAAATATCAACAAAGAGTTGACCGCTGTGAACTTAAGTGTAATGCCATTATTATTTCATAAACGCTATGAATAAGTTCATTCAACTTTATTTTAATAAAAGCCGTGTACTTTATTTTATAAGTAAGATTCAATGCAATATTAATATGATATATATATACATATATATTTATTAAAAACTTTAATAAAATATTAAGAATAACAACTCAATTGCATAATATTGATATTTTACTTAAAATTATATTTTAAAAATAATTATGAAACCGGTATTATTATAATATTGATTGTCGCATAGTTGTAATATCTCTCTAAAAAATTGTTTTGTTTGAACCAACACGGTTTCTCAATGACTGTTAATAATTTAATTACTTAATTTTATATCATAAGCAGTGAAAAATATTAATGTTATTAAGTATTTTTATCCCACGCTTTATTCAATGTTTTGTAATTTAATACAGTTTTTAATTTTTTTTTTTTTTAGGACTTTTATTGATATTTTAAATTTAAACAGTTGTTAATAAAATCTTATATGGCTGCATGAAAATACTTAATAACCAACAAAATATGTTAAACAATTATCATTTAAAATGTAATTATCATTTAAAATGTAATTATCAATCGAAAAAATAAAACTCTTGTCTTATCAGAAATAAAGTTCTTTATTTTCTATTGCAATACGGTCTTATAATACAATTCAAATTGCTTGAATTTGAGCACATAGTGTTTTTACATTTGACACTCGAACTACACGAAACGACGCTCTCTTAACATAACATATTTTATGCTTAACCACTAACGATCGTTAAAAAATTGACCTAACATTTTTCATTTACAAATGAAATACAAATAAATATACATTTAGTTTTTATAAAAAAGTTTTTTCTGGAAACTTGATTTTTGGGAGTTGTTTATTGTAATAAGATGTATTACAAATTATATTTTGATATTTTATACGTATTAATATTGAAATGACGTATTCATTTTCGAATACTTACAAAGAAATGAAAAATTATGAAGTTATCGATTAACTTGATGCAAGACTAGTTGTTTTTACTGATAATGCTTTGAAGTACAAAGTACATTTAAATTTAAAGTATTCGAAAAACCTATAATATCAAATTCATTTTAATATTTTACTTGGAAATTCGCTAAAATTATTATTTGTTGTATTTATTTCTATCGTGACATTATTACAATTAAAATTATAAACATTTTTAACTTTTATTAAATTTTTAGATTTTTCTCAATTATTATAAAGCTTACATGCAATTGTATTGAATTTAACCAAATTAATATTATTTTTATATCGAATTAATATATGTCATAATAATTACAGAAATAAATTTAGTAAAAATATAATAATAGTAGTAGTTAAGAAACAATTTATTATTATATTAAACAATCAACCGTTGGAAATAATTGGTTAGTTTCTTTTAATTTATTTTTAATATTAAAAACTCCAGAGTAAGAAAATAACTATTTTTGGGTAAAACGTAATAAATCGTAACATACATAATAATCCGTAGGATGTTTTCAATGCATGAAATGTGTATGTTCGGTTATTTATAAAATTGTATAATTGATACATAGAAAATACTTTATTATAAGTACAAATAATTATAGAATGTTTTACGATGACCATTTCTTTTAATAATATAACATTGAATAGTGTACATATAGATTAAGTATTTTATTTTCGATTTGAAAGGTAGGGAGAAATTTATAATAGTGACGGCTCTTATAATATAAAGAGTAAACACTCATAATATATTTATATACAGAATGAAACTTTTTAGTTGTACAAACTTAATGATTTCTTTTTACGTTTATTTTTTGTTCACCATCGTATTTATAGAAAATATCATTTGTAAAATCTCACATTCGACCGATCTTGTATATCACATTTCATCAATCATAAATAAACATATACTTACATACTTTTTATGGATTAAAATATGTATTATATTATGTATTGCTGTATTCTTTAAGTGTGCTTTTGAAGTATCATTTTTATAATTTTTTTTCGTTTGTTTCACTTACTGAATCGATAAACTATTATTACATTGGCATACTTTTTACAACTGCTATTATTTCCACATACATAAATATATTATGTGAATCTTTAATGTTACAGCATATCGTAATAATAATTTATCGTTCATTATACCCAAAAAAATTCAATTTAAAGGAAAATTCATTTTATAACCATGCACATTCAATTCGGTTTCAATCGTACAAATATTATTTATTTGTATGGTTCAACTTGATCGGTTTTCATTTGTGCTACGACTTTAACCAAATATTAATTATTATTAACGTATTGTTAGCGAATGAACTGTACTCGGTATACTATTCATCGGATCATTTCGGGAACAGAGTTAGATATGTTTTAAAATACGTCACGACGTGAGAAATGCGAAAAAATAAAACGGCATGATCTTAAGGAAAAATGTGTTGTGAAAAGGTTGTGAAAAACGACGACGATTAAAATCATATCTGATTGGAATCTCGTCGCAAGTCCCTACCTTGGTTATTAGTGCCTTAGGGAAATTACGAACGACTGAAGTATGAGAACTCGCGCAGTAGGTAGCTGTACACTCGAAACGGATACTTGTTGGATCGTACTTGGGGGACGTTTGGGTTGTCATAATTTTATTAATTTTTTCACGTGTAAACATTATGAATATTGTACTCGATGCGAAACAATTGCGTACAATTCGAATGCAAAGTGTTCCGTGTATAATATTATATTCCTAAGGTTACGTTAGTACCATGGCATTTCGAAAATATTATTAAACACGATAATAGTTATCACAAAATCGTTTAACCATTATAATGAACACCATAATTAATGACATGTTAAAAATTTGAATATCAATGCAACTTCTTGGTATAATGGGTACAAAAACAACCAATTGACAATCCATAAACACAACCAATTCATACATTCTATTAAGCAAACAGTTTAGCCAACAGCAATATTTGGAGAAGTACACGGAACACGGTGTACCGCGGTATAATTGGGAAGTCGACTTTATTCATGTAATATTTGTACGATATCGTTGCGCGGTATTTTAATCAAACATATACCTGGGTTGAGGAAAAGTTCAGAAATCTTTTCATGCCTGGCCGACTGGGGATAACTGCCACGATCAAGGGCATTGTTCACTTCTGGTACCGGATCGGGATCATGTTCGTGATCATCAAGGCGTACCTCTGAAAAACAAAAACAAGCGAGTGTGAGAGAAATCAATGAAGTCACGTGCGCTTAGCATTGGAGTAGGCATTAACCGCAGGGGTGTTGATGTAAACGCGATATGTAAAGAGTTCGACACGCGCCATGACGGGGAGTGGAAGGAATCCGGATGGGAAGAATACTTACGTCTTTTTTCGGCCCTTGCGTAGTTCCTGGTGTCCGCTTGTCGGTTCTGTTGGTTCCCGAACTGGAGCACCTCCTGAGTCTTTTTGGCTTCAAAAATAATAACAATTATATAATAATAAAATATTGTTTTAACACCAGTAACAGTTTCGTTTTATATTTAAACAGCACGTACACTGAATATAACACGCAGTACTCAAGAAAAACAAAAAACGCGGACGAGATTTATCCCAATCTCATAATACTCGAGAAGTATAATTGTTTTTAGTTGGAGATGTAAACCAAAATTATTTTCATTTTTTACTGAACATCTAAATACAACACAAGCCTAACATCTTAACTGAATAGGTGTCCATTTCGCAGCACGAATATTTTTGAAATCCCGGGATATAAATAACATGTAAAATGTATCATAACCATTAGTGATAATTATTATAATATGAATATGCATTAATAATTACGGCCCTTATTTTATACGGTCTTCGTTATTTTTGATTATTAATTATTGTTATCTAACAATTCAAATTTCTTTTAATAACTATTAAATAAAAATAGATAGTAACCGAATACATTGCGTATATACTACCTGGTTAGCGGTGGAAAGATAATAGGCTTATCGCCTAACACTCGATGATAATTAATGAAAAAGGGGGAAACCAGCAAAACCCTACACACGGCCTTCCCCCGACCTGTCACAGGAGTCGGTGAAGCGGTGGCGAGGGATGCGGTGGGTAGTGGAGTAGATGGTGGCTCACCTTTGTTCTTGGCCATGTTCTTTTGGATCTTGGCCGCGTCCGCTTTGCCGGGTGCGGGCAGCCCATTGACCACCATGTCCGTGACGGCCACCGCAACGGCGACCGACAGTGCAAGCGATGCGAATAAATTCATGGCGTGCGCTCGTGCTTTTTTGGTACAACTGCGTGCGTGCTTGCTCCGCGGTGTGCAGGCGATTGCGTTCTGTCGGCGGTTTGACGGCGTCGGCGGCGGCGACGATGACGACACGACGGCGGCGTAGTTTTATTCGTCGGCAGACTGTGGAATCCACCCTCCTTCGCCCGCTCGTCCGTGTCGCCCCCGTCGAGAGGGTAATTTTACTCGTGCGCCAAAGTGGGTGACGGAAGGGGGGTTAAGGGTAACGGTAGATCGGACGTGGGTTAGTCGCCCGGTCGATATTTCCGAGTGTGCGTCCCGGAGCCCCCTACACATACCCCGACCGTTGCGGTTCGGCCCTCAACGAGAAAACGCCCGGGCCGCCACCTGTCGCATGTGTGGGACGTTGCGACGATCTCGTTCTCGCGGACTCCCACCAACCCAACACACCACCCCTCACGCCCCCGGTCGGACCTAGCCCAATACCGCTCCCTGTTCTCGGACGGGCGGCTGGACGGTGAGCTACACGCACACACACTATGTGATTAGATTACTCATTTGCCATCGTCGTGTTAGCGACTGTCATCACAGGGTGAGATAGTGCTGTGTTGATTACATAAAACGCGCGTATATGTGCTCCAAGCGGGCTGTCCGCAGGAAACTTTGAAAACCCTACACCGATAGTTGTTACTGTTTTGACGCCGTGACCACCAATGTATATCGGAAAATCGGTATTTGGGATCTTTAGCGAAACGACAGCGTTCGGAAATGGCCGAATCGCAGTAATAACTGTACCTAGTGCTCTTATTGTGTCTCGTCCACCAGCCGTCGTGTTCTAAAACAAAATACGTTCAGAACAATATAAACTACCGCTTCTTTCGGATCGATCGCGCCGAACAAGAAAATCACACGTGTATACCTGTCTAAGTAGTTTTGAGCCCATACTGCTTAAAAAATTATTTTTACAGTTATTTAATTTCATATTTGCTATGGTTGCACTACCTATCTCTCTCCAAATGTTACTAATGTTCACAGAAGACGAAAACATCGAAAAAACTGCAGTACATTTTTCGTTAGAATTAAAATCAAATACCTGTAATATTTTGGAACGATAAGTATAATACAAATAATAATAATATAGTATCAATATTTAGGCACGCGAAGTATTTTATTATTACATTTTCTAGGTATTTTTTTTATGAGTATCACGATTATCGTCGAAGAATTCATATTTGTTAAATCGTTATAAGCCCTCAGTGATATCCTCTTAGCTTTCATAATTTATCTTTCTTTGTAAGCACTTTTCTTTGCGATACTTTATTTTAATACGGCCAAGTGCCTGGGTTGACAAAGACTTATCTCTGAAAAGTGCTATAAAAATATCCGATCGGGGGGCAGTTTTCTAAATATTATCGTTTTGAAAGTATAAATATTGACTAAACTTGTAGTTGTGTACTTTTATATAAACTGTGCTATAGTTAAATTTGTAATTCCATCAAAAACTTTAAAGTCTTATATCCAAACTAAAAGAAGTTAAAAATATTTATTTTTTTTTAAGATGTTTATATTTATTTTATTCATTTATTATTTTTTTTTACACGTACATTTTGAAATATTAAAAAATATATTTTTAATTTATTTTTATTTTATCAAAAATAATTCTATTATTATATTATATTTATAATCGTCTAAATCAAAATAATGTAACTAAAATAATTTGGATAAAACAAATATATGTACAGAAAGATCTATATTTTGACCACTTTAATTAAATTAATACATGTTGAAGCATATATATTTTCATCAAAATAATAGCATTCTATTCATTAGTACTAAATATGTAATATTCTTTAATTTCATTTAAGAGTCGAAAATGCAATTATAAATTTTTAAGTTGATATTAAAATATTAATTTTGTTATAAGAACTAGATATAAATTAATTATTTTTCTCTGGATTTTATAATATACATTTTGCACAATTCATACGTACTTCATGCATTTATTAATCTGGAAAATATTTTATCGAAAATTATTTAAATTAAATTTTTCGCAAAGAAAATCCCTTGGCAAATTAAATTATATAAGTGTATACTTACTGATACTTTTGAAATATGCTAAGATACTGTATTTTGCATAGAAAAATTGTTATTCACGTAACATTTGTTAGTTTAAAAATAAATGGGTACATTTATGATAATCCCGTTAAAACTTTCTTACTCGAATATAAATTTAAATCATTGTTTTTATGTATAACATGAATATTTAAATGTAAACATTTCTTTGACTAAAATATCTGTGTTTTAAAATCTCAAAAGAGACAATTAAAGCAAACAACATATTATTATTTTTTAATGATGATAATGCTTTTCTTTTTTAAAATTGTACTATTATAATTTTTTACCATGATGTGAAATTCTAAATTATCTGATTTGACTCATTAGAATAAAAAAAACAAAAAAAGAAATTTGAACTATAACTCTAATATTGGGGATTTTCGTTGAAATATACATTTTCACAATTTTACAAAACCACAATAGAGTATTTTAAACGACGTGTACTACAATTGCCTATATGAAGTGCCGTTTATGTAATAAACATAATGATTATATAAAATACACTATACACACAATATTATACAAGAAAATCTTACTATTATATACTCGTATAAATAATATGTCTATAGACAGTGATTCGAACTGATGTTTTACGGGATTTTTACCCGAAGGCAAGAATAAAACTAGATTTGATTTTTTTAACTACAATTATTAAAACCTTTTATTTTATTTTCTTTAACTACGCGATCGAGTTAGCGGCAGTTCGATACTAGCGGCATCGTGTCTACTCGCCGATTAACTAGCCGAAAAATATATAGGTAATAGCCAATTCTGACATGTGTTGAGGATAGGTGATAAGCATAATTTGGACTGTAGTAATACACGTAATCAAAACCACTAAATAACGAACAGACAGCGCTTGGTTGTTCGTAAAAAATTTCAAATTGACTGGATCCGTTTCAAAAATTCTTTCACCACTAAAGTGCTACATTATCCTTGAGTAATTAAGGCTATATTTATTACTAGAAAAAAATTAGAGATCTTTACTAAAACTTCTATAATATAAGACAGAATCTTGCATTTTCCTATTTTAAAAGGCTATAAAATTACTGCCACGAATTTTTATACTCACTAGGGCAGTGACTTTTCAAACGATTAAAGATCCCAATCTCAAGTTTTAACCACGGTATCTGTGGCTTCTCTTTTTCATAATTTTATATTTTTTTGTCTCCTTTTCATATAATAATTTTATAATTGGTCACGTCTCGGGGAAGGTTTTAATATATAATTTAACTAGGAAAAATAGATTGGATATCCGAAAATAATAATAAAGAAAATGTGTACTTTCGTCGAGTCAATGTCGAACTATTCTTTGTAAATTGTACTTTACTGTACTGTACAGCGGAAGAAATTATGTTATACCTTGTATATCTATGATTTCTTCTGGTTTACCTTTCCAGTTTAAGATACTTAAATTTCCCATTAAAGTTTTGTTCGCTATTACAATTAATAATGTTCAAGGCAAAACATTTCAATATGTTAGAGCGCTCTGACTGTTTCTCACATGGACAATCGGCTGTAATCAATTTTCACGAAAATTGACCCAAAATATATACAACATGTGTAATACACACCAACATTTTAAAATACATTTGTAATTTGCCCCAAAATAAGGATATGTAATTTGCACCACCCTCTGGTAGTAAGAAATAGGAATTGTAATTTCCACCAAAATTAAAATCTATTATTTTTTCGATAGTATTTCAATATTACCAACGTATAAGTTTCTATGTAACGAGTTATAAGAAGCTAATAACGCAGAATTTTAGGTTTTAGATTCTTAGCCGTTACTTAACTTACACCGATCTATACGTTCCTTTGTTTACCTCAAAGCTACCTTATAAGAATAGTCAATCATTTATAATCACAGTATAATAATTTCATTATTTTAAGCACAAAATGTAATTTTAAATCACATAATGCTTGTAAATAATTAATATACAATACAAATTTCGATAATAAATGTCTATAATCCTAATATAACTTAACTTAAGTTAAAATAGCTGAGTTTATACACAGATTCTTTTAGGTTTATATAAAAACTTATTATTATAAATATAACAAAAAGTTAGCCAATTATAAAAATTAATAAAAACAAATGTATATTGAGTTTGATTTGCCAGATTTTTTCATAACATTTTATGTTTCACGGTTATATTAAGATGGAATAATCTAGAAATAAAAATGTTTAATTTAAATAAAGTAAACTTAGGCATATATTAATTGTTATAGGTACTTCACTTTTCGATATTTACTCGGTTTTTGTATTTGCATGCATTGAATAAATAATTCAGTGAGTGCAGTTCTTGATATCAATTTATATTTATACTGCTCCAAAACAACTTGAATTCTACTTCTACTTGAGTATAGTCTAGACGCCAACGAACATTATAATATCGAATATTCGATAATCGAACAAATAGATACTCATTTTGGTGCAAATTATGGCTGGAACCCGATTGAGTACGGTTGCAATCAAACAATAGGAACCAAAAACCACACGATTGATCACGAAAATGGGTACGACGTTGCTGCTTTGTACCGTAGATATTATTCGGTGCACCGTATTACTGTGCATGCAAGATTTTTTTATAATTATTTTGTAATTCAATTTTAGATTTTTAACGATTATTTCATAATTTAAAATTTTTACGGCTCAGATTTCCTAAAATAAATAACTCCCCAATAGAAAAACGATAAGACACCTTTTTTTTCGCATTTTTTATATTGTTGGTGTATTGAGCTCGGTGCGTCCATATTATTATAACAAAATAAAATACATTTGAATGTAATTATTTATAATTAAAAATCTTTTAATGGATTTTAATTACACGTTATATTTACATTTTTTTTTCGTGTGTTGTGCTCTATTCATTTTAATGTATTGCATCTGACAACGTTGTACACAATATTTTTTTTTTTTACAGTGCTCAATCGGATCGTCTAAAAGGTCGGCCGATAACGACCGTGCTCAATCGAGTATCACCTCAAATTACAAATTCTATTTTTGACTACCTGAGGGTGGTGCAAATTAAAAATTTTCGGAAAGTTATACGTGGAATTACCAAGAACAGGTAAACCGAAAAATCCGTTTATTATATTACCAGATAATTTGAAAATAAAAAAATGTTATTTTATAAATATAATTTTATTTTAAGGAAATATTTCAAAAAATATCATATTACATGAACTAATGATACATAAAGTAGGTTATTATTAAGTTACGAGATTACTGAGTTATTATTAAGTTACGTGTCAAGATTTAAAAAAAAATAATTAAAACAGAACAATATAACCCATACAACGAATTTTACGCGGTATAGCCGTATACATAAAAGAATGATAAATTGTAGGTGATACAACGTTCACCGGGTCAAATATACCTATGAAAAATATAGCGACAGCAACATTTTTCCGGATCAGCTATATAATATAAAAGAAATAAAAAAAAACCTAAACACTCAGTACTAAGAACCGCACAAGGTTATTTCATCACAGGTGTAAATATTTGATGCCCATCGAGGTGGGCAAGGATCAGCTTGTAACATATAAATATTGAATATTAGTAATCATATATAAAAAATATAAATTCGCATTTGGAATAATAGAAGATGAGATCATACTAGAAAAGAAAGGAAAATTTATTATTATAGAATAGTATTATGAATCTTACATAAATCTTATCAAAAGTAAAACAAAATTATTCGAGAAATAATAAACTCCAAAATATTGACCTTTTTTTTTTTTTAAACGGTATACTCGTAAGTGTAGACTTTAACAAAACGTACTGTGGATAATTTTTAAATTTAAAATTAACTAATGAGATTAAAGTAATACACCACTCAAACATTCATTTTTATAATAACCAAGTGTTATAATTAAACTTCTAATGTTACAATAATTTAACTCATAAATGGTAAATAATACGTATAACCAATCTGAGTATATTTGTGTTCCTTTCTATGCGTTTAATTGAAGAAATATTAGTATAATCTCTGATGTTTTATGTTAAAATTCTTAATTTTTCCAAGAATCCTATTCAAAGTTAAACAAGTAATGATTAATTTAATATAAAATATATTTGTATTATCCATTAATTTCATTAAATAGAAAACGAAATAAACGAAAAAAGTCATATTTTATTAATCTAAATTTAGCATTTAAGGGGCCTCCCTATAGCATTTATTTAAGGAGCAACAGTTAGGGCAATTTCTAATCACATCTTCGCCACCCGAAGTTTATGTGTTAGTTGTGAATGATTACTAGTGTGTGTGTGGCGTCAATGCCTATACCACTTTTTTCCGCACCATCATCCAGGTAGTCGTTGTAATCGTTATCGCAGTATACCATATTTAATGAATTGTAGTTATCGAAAATTAGGTACTCACGTTTTGATGTACAACAGTAATTAATAAAAAAAAAAAAAAATAACAGCAAATAGTTTGCAGTGCAATGTAATTTGTACTATTATTTCTAATATTTTGGTTCATGGTAGTCTCTTATTCCCTTTATGAAACCTTTGTGTTTTTTTTTTTTCGATAAAGGAATTTTAGTTTTCATTTTATATTTGGAATTCATTTTTCTAATTACAATAACTAAATAGTCTTTACAGAAACAAACAGGGCTGGAAATGGACCGGAACGCAGTTCTGGTACACGAAAAAAGTTTTTTAGCGTTCCGGTTCATAAAAAAAATAACGTTTACCGTTCCAGTACAAACAAATTTTTAGTGTACTTACCATATTTTGGTAAAATTTAAACATTTTGCAGGATTGTTCATTACAAAATATTTAATAAACGTCAAACGACCGTCATGCATAAGTACATTTATTGCTTATCTATACAATAATCGCTGTCCGCCGATAGTGTATTTTAGATTTATTTACACCAGTGGTTCTTAAGCTAGGGTACGCGTACCCCTTGGGAGTACTCGAGATTTTTTAAGGGGTACAAATCTGGCCAACAAACCTTTAAATTTAAATTATTTATGTCAAAAAGGTAATTCAAGTTTGAAAGTAAATATAGAAACAAGTTAAATGTTGAAGATGATTTAAGAATGTACTAAAATAAATTAGAACCCAATATTGATCAACTGTGCCAACAAAAACAAGCTAAACCTTCTCACTAATTTTTTTTTGAAAGAAAACTATTTTTGTTTTTAAAATTTTTTATGTATTATGTTTTAATGAAATAAAAATGTAATTTTGTATGTTGTTAATTTTTTTATTTTTTATTTTAGTTTTTCTAACTAAAAAAGGGTACCCAAAAAAGTTAATTGATAAAAAGGGGTACAGAGTATTAAAATTTTGATGATCCCTGATTTACACAATACGTAGGTGAACTTTAAAAGTTAAAAATAAAGCATTATACCGGGTTCACACTATTGAAATTTCTTATATGCTTTTTCCCGCATGCTTATTTTTACTCGTGCAAGAACAAAATTGAACAAATGTGAAGTTTATAATACGTAATGCAATGCTCTTGCATGCTCAAACTTGCATGCAGTCCAACACGTCGGACAGAAGTTGAATGCAATTAGGTAATTTTAGGCCAGTTTATTCTCGAACACGAATAGTGAACCACGTGATAAATGTGATTTCTTAATTCAAAACAAACTAATGCGCCAACACTATTTCTTCTACTAATCCATTGTTGAACCCATAATATTTTTTTTAAATGGTTCTTGCTTCTTTTCTAAGATTTCTTTATGAAGCATATCACAAACAATAAGTACTCCTATTTTGTTCGATCCATTTAACTGTCTTGTTAAAAATTTAAAAATAAACAGCACTTCTCCTTGCGATCAGATCACTTTTGAAACTAAACAATATTTAAATACATACAAGACTAAAAATATACAAGCATATATGTGAATAGAGCTTTTAAAACACATATCATGGAATTCATGTGTAAAAGTGAGATACGTGTTTATCCAAATATATATCCATTTTTATAATGATGAATATTAGTAATTTTATGTTATGCACTTGAAGTTTTAATGAAATATTTATAGTACAATATTAAATTAAGGTTATTCGTTTTTATTTTGGATTTCACACGTGACATTCACGTATATTGAGAGCACTGTATGTGAAAATGCACTTTTTAATATTTAAATACATATTTGATTTTTATATGAACATTTTATTTTTTCGATCGATTATCGTTTGATAATACAGACTTAAAAAAATTGCATTATTAGTCGTTATTAATCGATATAAAATTATATTTTGCATATTTGTAACTATTGGTGATTTAGTTTATTAGTTGTTTATAATTATACAACATTTAGTTGATTTATATGACGTATCAAATCACTTTCTGAAGCACAATATTGGTTGAACATTGATATCGAATTCGAATAAATTAATTTTTTAATTAATTAAAAGGTAATTCAGTACCTGTCCAGAACATCAATTATAATGATGAAAAATGTGTCAATGGTGTCAGGCCAACCTAGTTCAGGAGATGCTATGAATAATGGCAATAGCTACGATCTTGTATTTCCAGCTTTGCCAGTTTCGAAGACATCGAATACAATTGGGACTGTACCATTTAAAAAACGGAGTAATGTTAAATCTTCAACGGTGAACGAAGTAATTAATCATACCAATTTAATAGTAATTAATAAGTATTAGAACGATCAGTCTGATATTGACTTGTAACACGGTCGCATGTCAGTATGATTATAATTTGTCAGTTCCGTTACCGCAATTTTAGTTAAGTTACTTTATTAGTTTATTTAAGTTAAGTTAGTTCAGTTCACGGTATTATATTTACGCGACTTCACTTTCAAGATGGACAACATACCCTCTCCACTTACTACCAAACCCAAACGCTCGCTGCTATCATAGCCTAATTCTCCAATCCATACGGGGAAAACACTAAACCATTAGTTTCGCCTAATCGTTTCGCTGTCTTTTCGAGCGAAGTGGACAAAGAAATCAAACTCGACACCTCTTGTGACGTTCAATTTACAACCAATGAATTTATTTTTTACTATCAATATAAAAACATCAGGTTACTATATATATCAGATGACCGATTGGAATTAGATTCCCGCAAAACAATTAAGAGTGTCATTTAAAATGGCCATACGCTTCCGCTCTTCTTTGTTGCAATTAATCCAAATACAAATGATAAAAAAAATCTTAATGAACCATCAATGTTGCACACAAAAGTGTAAGTTGAATTACCCAATAAGATTTATAGTGATTCACCTCAGTGTCTAAAATGATATAGCTACGGTCACTCTAAGCTAACTATTACCATCACCATACCGGAAATGATGGTGACCCTTCATCCTTCACGCTGTGTTAAACGCAGGGGAAATCACTCCTGAAACAGTTACATCAAAGAGAAAGGTAGTTTAACCAAGTGTTGCTTTTGCGTGGGTGATCATACTTCCAACTATAAAGGTTGTTCTAAATATAAATTACTTCTTAAAAGTCGCAAAACAACCCACTTGTAATCATCAAAATAAAAATATTGTACTCACGTCTCCTCTTATCAAACCTCTTTCCAAAGCTACTTGCGCCTCCATCACTGGTTCTAATAATATCCTATTACCTAATAGTCTTATGGACGATATACCGTTTTCCAATTTATCTCAGGTTTTCTAACATTAATAAATCTAATATTTTCCCTTCTTTTATTATAATAGCTCTTCTACGCAATTACCATACTCCTAAGCCCAAATTCTTTTCTACTTTATTCATTTAAATGATCACATCTTTAACCAGTTGATATGTTATTCGTTACTTTTAAATTTTAATTGGTCAATCAAAATTAACACCTATTTTAAAATTATCTCAAATTATTATATTTTATAAAAGATATTAGTATACTAATATTATTTTATGACAATGATTATTGTATATTAATGTTAAAACGCATACTTAGTTATCTTACTCACATGATTTAATGGGCGAATGTAAGTTCCTACACGAGAGTAGCAGGTAAAAAAAATACATACGTTAGTTCCTACACGGTAAAAACCAGGTACATATGTAAATTCCTATACGGCGGAAAAAGGTGTAAATATGTATATACAAATAAATATATGATGATTATACAATATAATAAAAATCGCATAACGCATTTTCCTTTTTCACGATTGAATATAATATAATATAAAAAGTAAAAAATATAATAAAAATCGCAAAACGCATTTTCCAACTATAGTCTACAGCTTTTCTTTTGCAAGAATTACTAATTTGTTGTCGTTTTAAAGTAGTATCACTTGCATGAATGTGACCAAAACACGAAATATCTAGATTTATTAATTGGACATTTTGACCCAAAGTATAAACTTTTGCACTACACTTATTTATAACACAACGCCCCGTAATTTCATTTTTTTTAGATGTATGATGCTTAAAAAATTTTAAATCATTCAAAACTAGCAGTTCTTTGCCTTTTTCACTCAACATCAATGATACATTCTCGCTCATTGTGACTTTGTATAACTGTATATGATTAGTATAGACGGACATGTACGGACACACGGATGTTTCAAACAATACTAACAAAACTTTTAAAAGAAATAACTAGATGTACATTTTACTGCGTATAGTTATAAGTCATTTTAAGATTATCAAACCGAAATCAAGTTCTGTATCATTTTTATTGATGATAAAAAGTTGTAAATTTGTCGAGTCGGGAATCGGGATACTATTATCAGCTTGTAGCTTGTATTTTCCAGTGATTTCGTATACGTTTTGCTTTAAATTAAGTATATTTGAATGTATAATTGTATTAAATAGCTATACCACGCTATACCAGCGTATAAAGTTTCAATAACAAATCTAATTATTATATAATTATTTGTGAAAATGCGTTATGCGATTTTTATTATATTGTATCATTATATTTATCATATATTTATTTTTATATACATCGTATATATATATTTATACCTTTTTCCGCCGTATAGGAACTTACATATGTACCTGGATTTTACCGTGTAGGAACTTACATGGGTACCTGATTTTTACCGTGTAGAAACTAACATATGTAATTGATTACCTGCTTCTCTCGTGTAGGAACTTACTATTCGCCGATTTAATTGTTGAGCTATAATAACTTTGTGTCAACAGTTAAATAAAAAATAACATACAAATTATAGAATAATTATTTACATAATAAAGAAATCATTATTATGATTTTAAATAACATTTTTCTGTATGAATAGTAATAGTTTAGAAAGTTTTTGTTGAGTTATATCTAGAATATAAATAGAATAATAAATTAATATTTATTTTGTTAAATTTGTAGATAATTACTATACCTGCCCAAGACCGATATTGGGAGAGGAATAGTCAATTAGAGCAAGAAAAATGTAAGGAAGTATATAAAAAAATTGGGAAAGAGTGTAATGTAGGATTGGAGATTTATATTTCAAAAACCATGGATCTGACTTTACTAATCAGCGGCAATAGAGTTAATATTGAACGAGCAAAACAAAAGATTATCACAAGTGACCAAACTCAAGTAAATAAGTTTTAATTAAATTGGAATTAATAAGATAAACTGATAAAAATAATATTTATTATATATAATATATATAATAAATAAATATATATTATATATTATATTTTTGTGTACGAATTATGAATAATTTATTATTATTATTATTATTTTTTAATATTATAATATATAAATGTGCATAATAATTTAAAATGTTTGATGAATCATTTGTTATTTTATAGTTTTATTACGGATAGATAAATAAAAAAATATTTTTTTTAGTAATTTTAACTAAAAAATTAAAATTTCAGATTAAAACTACTACTACACAGTTTCCAAAAGAACATCGAAGTATGTTATTGGGCAAACAAGGACTTAATCTTAAGAATATTGAAAAACGTACAGGAGCACGTGTTCAAATACCGCGTATGAAAAATTCGGGTAACATAATTTATATAACTGGAACAAAGGATTCCACGAAAAAAGTAGTTCAAGTATGTATCAAAAATATGTTATAATGAATCGGAATTTAAATTTAACACTTTTAAATAAATACATTTTCGAAAAGAATGACTGGAATGAATAGGTTGGAGAAAAATTGACATAACAGATAATGTCTATTTTTAAAATGACTAATTGTGACCGTACTAGTTTATTTATTTTATTAATTAAATTAAAATTAAATCTTTTGATAAATATTTGAAAATGTCACGATTTCTAAATTAAAATGTCGATAATTTTTATTATACTTTTATAGTAAAAAATAAATAAATGAGGATTTTAATATTGAATTTTGATATAATAATATACGAATTCAATGAACTTTTAATTTTAATATTACTTATAGGTTTAAAAGTTTTTAAAAGATTTCTGATATTTTTTTTTAGAAAAAAATTTACAAGTATTATGTATAAACGACATCGGGTATTTTAATAAATTTCCATCAAATAGTTTCTTTCGTAATTTATTAATAATTAAAATTTTTGTTAGGAATTGGAGGAAATTATAATTAAGTTGAAAAGTAAAATTGAAAAAGAAATAACAATTGATCAACGTCACCACGGAGCGATAATTGGACTCAATGGTGAAAAAGTTCGAGAACTTCAGAAAATATTTAATGTTAAAATTATATTTCCCAGTCCAGGTAATTAATAGTATTAATAGTATTAATATGTTTGTATTTTTTGTATTTTGAGAGTTTATAAATAATATTTGGTTCGATATTTTAGTTGAGGCTAGAAATAATTTAGTTAAAATACAAGGTTTGAACGATGATGTAAATAAAGCATTTAAATCATTAGCTGAATTGGCCGAAGTATTGGATGAAATCAATTATGTGTTGGAAATTCCTATTTTTAAACAATTTCACAAACTTAGTCCTGGAAAGAGAGCAATATTTATTAAAAAGGTAATTATTATTTATTAACTTCTATGATTCGACCTTTAGAAATATTGTTATTTATATAATTTAATATTCTAGATTAGAGAAGAGACTGATACGAGAATTTTTTTACCACGTGAAGGAGACAATAAGGATTTTATTAAAGTCATGGGAAATAAAAGAAAAGTTTTAATCGCTTATGATATGATTAAAGAAATACAAAATGAAATTGTTGGTTTTTTATAAAGATTATTTATTTTTCAATTTTATTTTTAATTTATCAATCATGTATTTTTAGGGAGACATAATAACAAAGGAAATGGTGTTGGGAAATGTTAAAGTTAGAAATGCCATTGTAAATCTTGGGAATAAATTCATTCAATCTATAAAAGAAGATTGTGGTGGTAATGTGACATTGAATTTACCAACTGTTAAAGGAGATAATGTAAGAATATACTTATTTATTAAACTTATAAATTAAAATGACAATTTAACCAATTGTATAAGTTATTATATGCGTGACATACACTCAGACATCGATTCGAACCTGATCTCTGGCAGTTTCTCTCTTTGAGCAGGAGACGATTATCTCAAGAGAAGAAACTGCTTCCCTTCCCCTAATACAATAAGTAAATTTTCAAGAACATTTCCCAAATGCTAAAATCAATTACAAAAATTGTAAACAGATATTTTAAAGCTAAACTTTAATTCATAGACTATAGTTATCAAAGGACCTGAAGATGATGTTAAAAATGTTATTACACAAATTCAGACAATGGTTGATGAAGTTCATAAATATGTGTTTGATTTGAAAGTAAATCCGAAGTTTCACAAATATTTAATTGGAACAAATGGAGTCAATGTTAAAAAGGTATGTTGTTAAAATAATTTAGTATAAGGGTATAATGTGTTAATTTATGATTTTACACTTGGATTCCAGATCAGATATTTAACAAATACAAGAATAATTTTCCCTCCTGAAACTGATTCCACTAATGAAAATATAACTATTGTTGGTAAAAAAGAGAATGTTAATATAGCAAAAGCAAAACTTGAAGTTATGATAGCCGATATTATTAGTAATGTCATCAAAGAACGTGTAGAAATCGATGAAAAGAATCATGGCACTTTAGTAGTCAATCAAAAAGAATGTTTAAACAAATTGGAAAAAGAATGTGGTGATGTTAAAATTGAATTTCCTAATCTTGGTGCTGGAGATAGAGTTGTGATCAGTGATAGCAAATCAGATGTTGCTCTTTCTAAACAAAGACTTTTAGACCATGCTAAAGTTTTGGTATGTATAATTCAATACAAATGCACGTATATTTAAATTAACCTGTCTATTTTTTATTGAAATTGTATTGAGGTTATATTTACATAATTGTTCATAGTTTTCTTTACAATAATGAACTATTGATATATAAGACATATAAAATAAAATAACTTAAGATAAACAATTAAAATAATCATTAATGTACCTAAATATAACTAAAAAAGTTAACCATATAATCATTAAAAATTTTGATTTAGGAAAATACTATTCGAGCTGTAGTAAATGTTGATCCAAAGTATCATAATTACTTTATTGCAAGACGTGGTGAAGTTATCAATCGAATTATTAATGATTGCAATGGAGTGTCTATAACATTTCCGAAAATATCTTCTAGTAATAGTGCTGTCATCATAAAAGGTGACAAAATAAATGTTGAAGAAGCGAAACGTAAGATTGAAGAAATTGCTAAATACTTGGTTAGTATTTACTATACAAATATTTTTATTTATAGTTATTGGAATTATTATAGTCATAAAATAAACCTATGACTAACAGTTATTACATAAAAAATAATTAATTAACATAATTAATAATAATTAACATTTATTACCTTTTTATTTATTTATTTAATACGAGAATTATAATACAATAATAATAATAATTATAATCTCGTAAAACATTAAAATGTTATAGAAAAACATAATTGAAGTCACTATAAACGTTCCTCCAAAATATTGTCATAATTTTGTTGCCCACCACGCTGAATTAATAAAACAGATAAGTGAGAAACATAATGGAGTTACTGTTACATTTCCACAAGTTAATTCCAATTCTACTAAAGTTTTGATCAAAGGCTACAAGGATCATGTTGAAAAAGTCAAAAATGAAATCGATAATATTATTATTGACTTGGTAAGTTTTATACTAACACTTATTGTTTTATCGTTAAATTATTAATAAATAATCGTGTTACACAGCGGCGTAGCAGTGGTGCAGTAGGTGCGACGCACCGAGGCCTTCGTGATTTGGGACCCTCAATTCAAAAAAAAACTAATATGAACAAAAATAGAAGCTTGCGTTAACTACGAGTACAACCAATTGTTTGTTTTGATTTTTGGTAGAAATAAATAATGAAAACATTTTTATTTTCAAAATTTTCAACGTCTTTTTTTGTTAGATTAGTCAAAATAATTAAACTAATAAATTTAAATGTAATTATAATGAAATAAAATATATTAAATACGATAAATTTAATACAAAAATTACTATATTAACAAACTTATTGTTAATTGTTGATTATGTTCTTTTAGTATTTTGGGTTTGGCCCCCTCCATTTTAAAATCATAGCTACGCTACTGAATGATAATATTCTTTATTACATAAAGTGAACTAAACTACAGTTATAAATATTTTTATTCCATATTAATTGATGTAAAAAAATAGAAGAGGATTATTAAAGAGTTCTAAATAATAGGTAATAATATCTAAACTACCTAAAAACAAATTTACCTTAAACGTAAAATCATTGAAGCCAAACAAATTAAAAAAAAAAAAAATCGCTGTAAATTAATTGATCATATACCATAAGAATTTATTGTGCGAATACAATTTCATGTACTTTATACTAATACGTATAAATGTGTTAAATATGAATATCGGTACATAACAAAATAAATACTCGTATATATATGTAAACTTAAGCAATATATTTTTCGAAAAATAACGTATCATCCAATACTCGTAAATAATCGGTTTTTCGCAGGACTTTCGCTGTTCTTCGAAAAAAATCGCTTCGTATACACACAAACATATATATATAGACTATGATGTGTTAAAATAACATTGAATGGCATGTATGTAATTACTAAAAGTGTTTTAGATTCTCAAGCAATTCCTTGATAATCGCTTTACTATCACGTTGCACATCTATGTCATAATCAATTTCTTTTTCATTATGTCAATAACCATTACGAGCCGTTAGCCGTCTCATTTATAATTATGTCTTTTCTGTTCAAACACATTGTGAACCGATTTTTAATCAATAATATTCTAAAGTGACTGAGTGCTCGACTTAAAATTAAAGGAGGAATCTGCTTACTTTAAAAAAAAGAGCATCCCCAAAACTTGTTGAGCGTTATAATTTTAACGCAAAAAACTTCTGAAAATTACTTGGGGTACACGGTGTACCTGTTGGTACCAATTAGTTAATTGTACTAACAAACAAATTTTATAACCATAATATAAAATTATTTATGATATAAAATCATAAATTCATAACTACTCATGAGAAAAAAATTCTTAAATTTTATTTTTAATATATATATAAATTTGATTTTAAAAATTATGGCCGAATTTTTTTTTGGCCGTAAGCAATTGCTTATTTTGTCTACCCCTTTAATTCGGCCCTGGGAACACCGTCCCCTTGCATCTCATCACAAATCGAGCACTGGTGTGCCCTTATAAACGTGAGTTCGGTTGTGAATGTGTTGGGATCTCTAACTAGTCTTATACCCAAAGTATTATTATTTTAAAAATCACTTACATCATTGAAAAAAAAAATTATAAATTTATTATAGTCAACACTAGTGATGGGTCAAATCCTGATTTTTTAAATCGAACCGAACTTTAAATTATTTTTTCGAACCGAACCGAACCGAACCTATTATGATTTTAAGTCGAACTCGAACTCGAACGCAATACTTCTATTCTTATCATGTACATTGTACCTACCTACAAATTAAATCAACCATAATTATTAATTACTATTGTATTTTAAGTTTTTTTATTACTAGTATTTTTATTAAAGATGTTTAATAGTTCGGTTCGTTTTTTTTTCATACCGAGTTCGAATTTCGAACCGAACCGAACATCAAGGGTTCGGTTCGGTTTGAGATTCGAACAGTTCAACCCATCACTAGCCAACACCTTTACCGAAAGTGTATATTATATGAACTACCCCTTGAATATACGTTAGCGCCTATACGTATCGACGGTACCAAGCCCGTACGGGATTTGTAGTTAAAACTATATGAAATCGATTAAGTTTAACCAACCGAGTTTATAATACTTTCCCACCACTTACTGGAAATATTATTTTCGTGCCCGTGTCGACCTAACCGTCGTCCGAGGGATTCATTTTTTTTGCCCTAATAAATCGCTGCGAAGAATCGGATTGATAATAAAATATTCGATGATAATAATTTATGTTCGGTTTTATCGGTTATATCGTAGATATAAATACACGTTAAATGTTAAATGGTTATATTAAACTATAGCGAATATTCCACGTGCACTCGTTATTGCGGATTGTTTCTCTTATCTCATTGGTCGCAGCGCTGAGCTCTGAGTCGTGTAAGTCATAACAGTCGACGGCTCAATTCTGGCCTAGCTCACATTAAAAAAAATTAAAAATTATGATTTAATAAATCTACGTTGATTTAGTTTTTTTTTTTTTATAGAACAATAATGTTTGAAACTAACTTTGAATTGATGATTACAAATTAAAGCAATAGAAATAGAAATATGTACATATATGTTCACCGAAGTTACTTCGGTATTATTTTTCAGGTATAATTGACCATTTGGTAAGCGAAATGAATTCTATAGTAAGACTCAAATCAAGTGACCTTGTTTAAATAACCCGAAAAGTGGATAAGCCTGCTATTGATCGATACTAGATGTGAGTCTGCAGATACGCGATTCATACACGCCCACACAAAAATAAATTGTCATTTTTAAACTCACTCAATCGTAAAAACGTAGTTTTTTTTCTACAATCCCTCAATTAATTTTAATATGATTAATTTTTATGATAAATATACATCGTTTATGTATATTCGCCGAAAGAAAATGTCTACACCCTCCTTAATCCTCGTAAACAAAATATTATATAAGACGAATAATATATGCAGTCTGTGTAGTATAAGACTAACATTATTTCAGTAAAAAAATGTAACTATTATAACCGTAAAATAATCGATTTTTTTAGCACTTGATACAAGTTAAAAAAAAAAACATAATCAGTGGCGTATTTTCAAATGTTTAAAGAAGAAGGGTTTTAAATTTTATTATGATTACAAAAATTATATTATTATATTATTATTAAAAATAAAAATTAATAGTTACTTACAATCAGGTAATATAAATTAAAGTTCTCTATCTCTGTATCGTCGTAGCAAGCCATGTACGGCTTTTGAACATTTGTTTTTCCTTTGGGAGAAATCGATACCCGGGAACCCGCCTCGAAAATACGCCACTGAACATAATATAAAAGTAATTTAAGAGAGTTTACCAAGTAATAATATTGTAATTTATAAAATATGTTACGTATTTGACCCTTGTACATTTTGCACAGCTTTTGAACAAGTCCTGAATTCAGTATTTAGAACAAAGTGACCTTGATTATGAACAGAATAAGAGAAGCGTTCATAAATTTTCAATATAGTTGATTATTACGGAGAAAATGATATTACATGATACAATTTATGTAAAATATTTATTCAAAGTAAACATTTAAAATATACGGCGTACGAGTATACGTTATAAATAATAAATCATAAACTGTTGACTGATAGCTTTACTGAAAATAGTATAAAACTTATTAAGATTCAATAAGATTTCATTAAGATACCAGTTTCTGAATGATGGATGGTTAGGGAGTACCTATATATGTCTCACTATGAACACACGAAAATTAAACTTAAAGTGTAGAAGGCAAATGTAAATGTATATGTTACATGTTAATTTTGTAAAGCAAAAATTTTTCGAAGAAATTGAAAATACTTGAAATACAAACATCATAATATGATATATTATATATTATAGGTAATTACCAAGGCTATGCATTTAATGCAGTTAAAATCTATTAAATATGCACTAAAAACTGTAATAATTTAAAAATTTTAGACTTTAAGTTATGTGAGAAATATTTATATGTATTTTAAATCATTACTTATTATATTATCAAAAAATAATATTACCTCTCCGATGATTGTGTCGACCTGCCTGTTGAAAACCGTGGTTGACGGTTGAGGTATAAGATACGGTAACCAATTTGTACTTTAAAATAATAATAACTTTTTCTTTTACTCATTTTTATTAATTTTATTTAAACTTCTTTTACACACATTAATACACGTATTTTGAATTATTACAAAACGTTTACAATTAATTATGTTTTTCTGCATAGACGATCTGCGTAGTCATTCACAGTCACCCTTGACCGTCTATACAAAAGGTTAACAAGAACGCGTTTCCCTTGTTACTAAAAACTTTGCTCCTTATATCTTCTAATATTGTGTGTGTGTGAGCGCATGTATGTATGTATGTGTGTGTATAATATCTTATCCTCAATACTTACGACTTATTATTATACTTAATGTCTTACGATTATTATAATTATTTAATTATACATTCAATTTTAAAAATTAAATGAATGCTTAGACGCATATCATTACAAAACTGACAGAATATGCTCTAAAATTCTTAAAATATGATCTAATTTTTCAAAAATATGTAAAAAAAACCACAAAAATTTAACTATTTTTTTATTATAATTAAATTAATAATTGAATTAAATTAAATGTAATTTATTCTAAAATGTTTAGCGAAAAATAAATTATATTTCGTAAAAGAAAAACTAAAATTAAATTTTCGCGTAAAAACTTATTATGATAAATTAACAGTTGAAATTGGCTACAAAAATACAAATCATAAATAATTGTAGCTGTCTGAGAAAAATATACGAGATTCAAGGAGAACATATTCATTAGGACTCATTACCACAATATTAAATAAAAAATATGATTTATGTTTATTTAACTATTTATACATTATAATTTATTAAATATACTTACACGTTTTATTAAGATAATGCCTAAAAGTATAGTAGGTACCCCTGAAATACAGGTCTCAACATGTGTTGTTTTTCGATGCTTTCTAATATACTGTCTATTAATTAGTGATGGGAATTACTTGGGTTCAAATTTTTTTCAAACAATTTAAAACAATTAAATAAAAACATAAAACTTTTTAAAAAAAATAAGAAATAAATATTAATACTTAGGAATCTAATTATTATCGCCGGCCTCCTCACTAACACTAATGATCATTTATTACGCAATCATATATACGGCTCGCACACTCGATTTAATATTGTTGCCTACACTAAACCCCTAAAAAACGGTCTGATTGCAATGCCCTTTAAGTGAGAGTAAGCATAAATCAAAAACCTTTATCGTTTAACCTCTAACCTGAGCATACAAAATAAATTCCTGTTAATCACCATGGTACCTGTAGCCACCCACACCGCAAAATCAATTATAATGTCAATATCAAACATTAATAATAGTTTAACTATGTAAAACAATCGAGTACATGGTTATCATCAGTATTGCAGTACTTATTGGTCATACGACGTATAATAAATGTGTTTTTACAACATTAACATGATTGGCAGTGCTGGTTTGTGCAGATTAAGGGTCAAATTTCCGGGTATAACTGCCTCCCCTTTATAATTATCAATATCCCCATTTATTATGCGCTTGTTTAATATTACTCAGTAACATAATGGTACACATTGTATGCTATTGAACTATCTAAAAAAAATGTGTTTTACGACATATTGATTGACATCGGAAGATTTGAGTAGGTAGTGAAAGAAAACCTATAGTTTGTTCAGTAAAAAAAATCATCCACCTACTTATTATCTGTAAAACGATAATTTTTAGATAACAATAAAGATCATGTAAGAATAGTAAGATTGAATAAAATATTAAAGCACTATATTTTCATATTCATGGGTTATATGTGCCTACATTCGTATAACGGACACTGAACACCTATCTGCAGTCCACAGTTATGTAATACGAATAACATACATGATTATTTTTATTTATACTAATTAATAGTATTATCAAACTGTGAAAGGTTTTGCCGCCCACACTGCTCACATACACACGCATTGTTTTATTATTATCAGAGTAACTTAGAATATTGTAGTCTAAAATCATGCAATTTAATTTCGTAGATAATTAATACAATTTATATCCAATTACTATACAGTATTATGTACAATAATCCCGTGTGTGTCTTCAAATTATTTCTTAAGTAACGCTAACTAAAGACTATTTAACGGTTAGGTAAATTGTATCCTTTACATCTCCAAGTTACTCAATACAAACACCAATTATCTAATTAACTATTATTATATATTTTACCTACAACATAATATTGCTTAAATCAATGTATTAGATGATAAAATGTATTTTTGCGTATTGATCGACTGTCTCGAACTCGGACTAATTCAAAGTGATTGGAACTCTAAACTGAATTATCTAACTAGGTTGAACAAATCCAATTGGTGAAGGAGTAGTGATTTTCTTTTTTTTTTTTTTGAACTTTAGAAACGAATGACCAATATCGTATCAATCTCATGCCTTAGTTCGATCACTATTTATAATGTGTATTATAACTAGATATATGATATGAGAAAATCACAACACAAATGACGACGCTTTTCAAGATATATACAAAGAGTTTTGAAAAAAAACTCCTGTCAGGTGATCAATCGTATTGCTCGCGACTTTTCAATTGTTTACGGTTTGCTCGTGACACCCATTGGAATTCATGTGAAAATCGTGAAAAAATATCGCGAATGTATAAATCACGAAATGTTTTAACAGCGAAAAGAAAGAAATTATTTTTGTTAGTGGGTATACCTTTATAATATAATACTAGATAATCAATAATGTAATTTTATACTATTGCGTCTTGGATCACATAATAAAGATAAACCGTGGTTAAACCTAACCGCTGTCAAGCTTTATATATTATATATAATTACTTTATATATATTGTGATCATAGCATAGTGTGATGATGTATTTTATATACTAACACAAGTTGAGGAAAAATATCAAATTGAAATTTTATTTTATATAGTATTTTGATTTTAATGTTTTTGCTGTTAAAATATTTCACGATTTTTATTTTCGCCTGTTTATTTTCGTGATTTTAACTGAAACCCCACCCATTGTCGTTCATTTCAATTAATACACTTGTCGTCTCGAGTAATTTACAAAAATCCTAAACTAGTTATTTTAGTATAGAGGGCAGTTAGCTAATTAACTTCAACGCTTCGTCTGTGACTTGTGATAAACGATAGACGTCTGCTGAGTTTTGAATCGTTTGAATGGTGGCGATAAACCCACAACCTGTCAGCGTTTGAAATGTCTCGGTTCATTAATTCAACGATTATACAGTGCTAAACGATTTTGCGTCTGTTTTCCTCATTAAAGGTTTAATTTGAAATTGATTATTTAATAAATTATTCTATTATAAGTATTTCAAAGAAAAATTATAATTTACTACACCGAATTGGTATAACTTCTATAACTACGTGGCCTGGTTTTCGCTGGATGACGACCTGGGAAACCCTGCTCCTTCTTCCTCTGCCAGATTCCTGGTTCCGATTCCCATTGTCTGTGTTTATATTCCTCTTCTTGTCTATTTTCATTGCTATATCATGGGAGTATTATGAGGTAGTTTCCCTTTGCTTTCCTTATCGTAGTATTCCAGCCGTCAAACTTGTTTCAAGTTTCGCCTAAAATAGTCTGATAACGAGCCGTACTAGAAGATTCTTCTTCCACCTTGCTTCAGTACTGATGGATACTGCTGCCTTCCATCAGGTGTTTAATCCTTATAGGGATTAAGCTTTCTTACTGGAATCGCTCGCTTGGAGCTTTCCGCCAGTAAGAGCTCGGGGTCCTCGGGGTTGCTAGGCCCGTAACACAATGTGTTCCCCTGAGGGTAGTTTTTAATTGTTTTTAATAATTGTTTGTATAATTTTAATTTAACTGAGTACTATTCGGTGACATAAATATGATATAATATAGTAATATTAGTATAACTAATATGGACCGTGTAAAATCAACTTAAAGTATCTCCAGATTTGATACCAAATCAAATCTAAGAGAACTTGAATTCGGTGTTTCAGTTATTTCCCTGTTGTTTTCCAAGTGTAATACATCGGTACCTCAACATATAGAAAAGTTCTTATTTATTAATCTTTTGTGCAGATATCAAAAAAAAGCGATGAATGTCGATTTTGGAGGAGAAGATAGCCATTATTAGAAAATATTATCATTAAAATAGCCACGTTCATAATTTTTAAGGTGCACACTGAGGTGTATGACGGTGTGTTTCTTTTCCGTTTTACTTTGGTTGTTATAGCAACAACAAAATAAGAACTTCTCGTTTAGTTCTTATCAGGTTTTCTGGTGCTTCCTTTTCCTTTTTTGCAACAAAAGGTAGCCTATGCCCTTCTCCAAGGTCTAATCTATCTCTGTACCAAATTTCATCAAAATCAATTTAGTAGTTTCGAAGTCCATCGAAGACACATGGTCGGAGACGTCATTTTTATATACATATAGATTTAATTATACAAGCTTAAAATCTATTTTTTCTTACACAATTATATTTTTGAAGGACTTGCAGAAAAAAAAAAGAAAAGGGGTAATGGTTTGTGAAAAAGGGTTAAAACCTCTAGTACATAATACTAAATATAGTACATAGTCATTTTATATTCGATTTGACTAGACCTATTGAGTATTTACTAAATTATTAGCGATACAAATAATAATATTTTACGTACACCGTGAACGTTGAAAACGTGTTAAACTAAAACTACATGAAGACATTTACATATACACCACACGAACATTTAAAACCATTGTGTGACATTATGAATAATACTTTCTGGCATTCTTACTTATGAGCATAAGCGTGCACACGGGGTAGTCAGGGTAGGTACTTGACTATTCTGTGAAACTTCCCACCCTCACCAAAATATTCAATATGATCACAATAATAAATAAACATTATATTTTCAACCACTTCGAAACATTAGTTAACATTAAAAAAATGTAAGAATACTGGAGAAATATAGTTATTAAGTTAAATGAAGTTACGAATGCAAATTTTTTGTTAATATTAAATGATAATGTGTTATGTTTGACTACCCTGCCAGTTATGTCTGCACACGCTTATGCTTATGAGACACTTAATAAGTATACATATATATAACAATTTAAAGATTAATTGAAGGGACTGTTGGAAAAAAGCAAAAGTTATTTCTAGCAATTTTGCAAGGGGTAGTCTAGAACTGATCTTTCCCACATCTACATGCATTTTTTCTTCGTCCGTTAATATTCGAAGTCTCCCCTTCAAATACTATTTTATTATAACATTTCTGCGAGCGTATTGAATATATTTTTACTCACGTTGTCCGCATATTGTTCAAATACCTGCTCTTTTATACTTTCAAAACCTTCGTAGTTTATATGACTTGTTGTATAGGGCTTATATGTTGTAATATTATATGTTATAATCTATGTATTATATATGATATCATATTCACTATGTATACGTAATACAAGATTCAATGATAATATTTATATCATGAATAAAGTTTTATATTAAAGTGGTGAACTTTATTCGCCCATATATCAAAATAGATACAAAAAACCTTTGTTCTGTAAGAATATTAAAAAAAAAAGGTGATTTCAAGACCGACTTCAGACGTTCGGACGTATTTACGAAAAATAAATAATATTTCAATACGTTCCCTATGAAGGTGGTTTATGTCGAACATTTTCCAGATGCGATATGTTTTTTGAATTCAATTAATTAAATCTGATATAAATTTGCATATTTCCAAGTTAATTACAAAATGTAATTATGTCGTAGCTGTAGCCGTAACGATCGACACTTGTAACAACTTATGGCATTTAATTATTATGTTTTATAAAGTTCAAATTAATTAACTCGACAAAAATTGTTGCTATATATAGTTCGCTCTCAATTTAATTTTACATATTACAACAGTGACTGCAACAGTTATTTCAGCAATACGAAACCGTCCAAATATGTAATTGTTGAGCTTTTATTTTTAAAAACATTTTTATTATTTTAAATACTTATAAAAAAAATGTTTTTCAATAGTGACATTATTAGAAATACGCAAATTAAAATAAACCATTTTAAATAAAAAAAATCATTTATTTATAGAAGTTTGGCCATTATGAAACTTAATTCAACATACCTAATAATAGAATAATATAATAGAATAATATAATAGAATAATATTGTATAATAGAATCTATTAAAACATTGAAAGTTTAAATTTTACAGAAAAAGAGAACATAATAGCAATCAAACAATTAATAAAGAAAATATTATTTAAAAAACCTGGTTTTAAAATATCTGAACCGAATTTATATGTTAAAATATAATATAAAAAATATAGGAAGCAATTCAATATCTGTTACCTGCTACGCTTTAAAATTCGATTTATTCTAGAAAAAAAAATAAAGATTTATTTGCAGAAACTAAATATATAAATTAATATATATATCTAACTATTTATAAATAAAATGTAAAAATCTCAATAGTAATTTATTATTTTACTCTCTAATAAAAAAGTGTGCTTCAATCTGTACATGTAGCCTTAGGCCGCGTGTACATTGGAAAGCGTTGCGTAGCAAGCAGTGTAGAGCACTATCCAGATAAATGATCTAAAAAATGATTTTGATAAATAATTAAATAATTTTTATCTATAATAAATGAAATTGGTTATCTGATAAATTATCTTAGATGATTCATAATCTACAAATATCAATTATATTTAGGATTTTAGTTGTGTGTTTTACAATCGAATGGTTCCGCCGAATAATTTATTCTATTATGGTCAAGACACGAACTCTTAAAATGCGTCCATAAATATTAATAAGTATTGCAATATTGGATCGTCAATTTGATTTCATTTTCCTAAAAAATCCTGCGAAAATCAATAAAACTTATTTAATTATTTAGTATTACATTATTTAGTTACGTTTACAGAACATACACATTACGGAAATGTTAGGCATCGGTGTAACCAGGGCTGAATGCGATAGTTTTCGAATCCAAATTCATTAGTCGCGTACGGTTTGTGCTGAGATTTCCACATAATAATTGTACCACGTACCAGGAATCTATGAGCTAAAAATAAGGTATACAAAAATTAAGCGCCATCCACGACAGTTAAAAGCGCGTTCTCGTGAGTCAAATTTAGTTGACCGATTACAGTTGACCAACAAAAATTGAATAAAATCTGTAGTGAAAACCTTTGTTTCAATAAATTGGATCAACTAATTTATGAGAACATAAACCTACACTACAGTTGATACAAGTTGAACTTCAGTACGTTTTCAACCAGTCACTCATGCATGTATTTCGTAGTTTGTATTTATTTAATTTAAGAAATTTAAATGAATTGTGCTTATTTTTTCAATTTTTAACTATAAAAATGAGCTTCGAGTGATCTAAAAGTGTGCTACTAAAATTCTAAGAACATTGTCATTAACATGATTGACTTTGGAATAATTATCAAGATAATTACAAAAAAAAAATAAAGTTGCAAGAGAAAATGCTTTGGATTCTATTATCAAAGAAATAGAAATTGATAGATTTACCTACTATTGCTAATCTAAAGAATAAAATTAAGACAATGGTGTATAAAAAATACCATTACAATTTCATGAACAACTGCTTTCGACGTAGTTTCAACTGAAATAATCTGTGTCAAAAACAAAAATTAAATTAATTGAAAACATTTATTTATTGAATTATGTGAACGAAAACTGATTCAAGTAATATTCTACTTTTGTTGATCAATTATAATTAGAGATCGAAATAATACAAGTATTCTTTTGTAGTAACCAAAATAATATATCAAATTATATCTGCCATTGAATAATTTAATTTTTTAAAAATTATTGAATGTTAATTATCGTTTAATAGGCTTCAAAATGTTTTTAAAACGACTAAAATGATCGTTCCACAATGCAATTAGAACATATTTAAATGCATAGTATCTGAAGCGATAACTCCAAAGTTTTAGAAGGGTGTCTTTCAATCACTAAGCCATTAATTAAAATCAATAAAGCCTGGATATTTTTCTCTAATGGTAAGAATTTTTTTTTTTTTTTACAATACCTCCTGTTTGCTAAATTACGAGTTTTAATTTTTCCATCACTGATTCGAAAATGTGCAGACTATCAACTATGGACACATTTTTTGATTCAAAATTGTTACAATCGTACGCGGAATTAAACTGAAATTAAATGAGATGACAAGTAAATAATTTTTCAATGATTTGTTTTGCACAACGTTTTGGGCTTTTCCGATGTCCGCAAAGGTCATAACGAATCTGGAGCGTATACCGAAAATATGTTTCAGAAAAATTAACGAAAATAATAGTAATCAATCGACAACCGGCGGAAAACACTCATGGCACCGCCGTGCACGGTAAACCAACCCCACACGTAACACCGAGTTGCATTCAACAGCCTTTCTATGTTCCGAGGTTTGCACTGTTTCACTGTCGCCGCAAACAATTAAAATGTTATTAAAATGGTTTGGCTCGAAAACACTTGTCATGCGAGACAACGGTAGCAACGAGTAAACATCGAAAATCCCTATAAACAGCGCCGAAAGCTTTTCGTTTGTCTCATTCGACATACCGCATTGACGTTGAACGTTTTCGTTTGCGCTCCTGTTGATATTTTCGTACATCTCGCCCGAACGCAACGGAAATGGACACGTTTGTAGTTAAGGACTTCCTTAAGCGGATATTGAGAGTGGACAAGCCACTGACGGACTGCCGCCGACAAGTTTTCCGCGAGAAATCCGGAAGCAACGAGCTGATGATCGAACCGGCAACGGGCAGGTGGTTCGGAAAGTGCGCCACGTGCAAGCGCAGACGCTTGTACTCGCGCATGGTGCGGTGCTTTGGTACGTTCGAACGTGTGCGTTGGTTTCGCGCGCGTTAGCGAAGTAGCTCCGGTAGTGCACCGCTACGGGCAGTTGTAACTTGTGATTTTCCGTGTCCTCGTAACAGAATGCCAACGGTACCTGCACAAGGGTTGCGCGATTCGGACGGCGGAACGCGGAGAGGACCGGATGCTTTCGGCCGACCGCGACCGCGCCGTCGTTCGTTTCGCCGACGCGTCTACCAACACGGAACCGGCCACGGTTGTCGGTACCGCGGTCACGCGGGGTTCTGTTGCCGACGTGGACGATGAAAAATCGGCCGTCGCGACTCTCACCGACGAGGCTGCAACCGACACGGTGGCCGTGGTCGTCGACACCGTGGTCACGTGGGGTTTGGCTACCGACGAGGACGATACAGATTCGGCCACGGCCATTCTTATCGACGGCGTGATGGTCGACCCAGCGGCCGCGCAGTGTTCGGAAATCGAAGTGGACACGACCATCACCGTAGAAGATGATGAAGCGGCCACCGCGATGCTTCCCGTCGATGAAGCGGTACACCTCATACCGTCCGAAATCAAAATCGCTACGTCGGACGTTCACCTCCATAACGTATGAACATAAATCATTGATATTCCTTATAATTTCTTAGATCTGACCAATCGTTTTCTTCCGATACGTAATTTTTGTCAGAAGCATAACGTGTCACGCAACGGTTATACTGTCATATTTTCGTATCCGTTACGACGGTCGCTCGTAGTAAAAAAAAAAAAAAAATGCATAAAGTACAGCCGATCAATCTTTTTCAGGATTCGGAAAAGACCGACGAGCAATCGACCACGCGACTCGCTCAATCGTCAGAGGTTGGCCAGATAATTGCAGCCGACAAAGGTATGGTAATCGGTCATGTATGATATCTAGTATAGTTTATGAACGCCCGGATTTGTTTACATGAAAGCGAACTGTATACGCGTCTACGTCACTCCAACGCAAACTATATTTTATTGCTGAATATTTTTACACAGACAGAATGTAATCTATTTGATTCTGTAGAGTGATTTATTTCGGAAATAATGATCTTATTATTCTGGGCTATTAAGATTTTCTACATAATGCCGTCACCCCCGGTGAAAATTTGAATTTCGGTTATAATTGTTGTTCATAAACTGAAAACATTTTACTATATGATTAAGATTACACTATATATTATATATTTAATTGTTTTGCATAGGTGATCATGAAAAAATTATAATTCCAATTGAACATGAGTTGAAATGTTCAAAACGACATTCTGAGAAATTGACCGCCTTATGCATAATGAAAGCGGAAAATTATTTTAAAAATGTGATTAATGATATTGGTCTAGATCCATTTTATATTCAATATCATACTGAGGAACAGATTCGCCTGTATAGTAAATACGCACGCGAAAGTAAGTGTCCACTAATCATTATAGGTACGTTTAGTTCAGTGATTTCAAAATTTAAAAAGTATAATATGGAAGAAACCAATCATATATTTCTTTACGAAGCATTGGTATATGATCGGAAAAAAGGTATTAGTTTTCCTGTAAGTAATATGCTCAGCGAGAAACATAGCGATGTTACGGTTTTTAATTGGCTCGCTAATTGGAAAAAGTGTGACGAACCATTACCAAAAGTAGTAATGTGTGATCAATCATTTGCAACACTTTCGGCAGTTGCACAATGTTTTACACAGTTCTCTTCGCTAAAAGATTATATTAACGTTTGTGCCGATTTAATAGTGAATCATTTACCAGCGTATAAACATTGGATTCCTAGCTGTTTTATAAGAATAAATTTCGCTAATTTTTTAAAGTTAATTAGCAATTGGCTGCCTCTCGAAACTATAGCAAGGACAGTTAGAGAATTTATACTTCGATCATTGTGTTTGCTAATGAAATGTCAGTCCCGAGATGCTATTTTGTCTCTATTATCAAGTTTGTTCATTGTACTAACAAATAAAACAAATGGTACTAATAGTATAAATGGCAAAGAGACTCCATGTGAAATGCACAAACAACGAATAATTATTGCTAGTTCAAGTGATTCAGCTGACAACGAAACATTGATCGAAATGTTATTAGATCCGAAGAGAGATGAAGAAATTGAATTTGCATCAGAAAATCTTAAAAGTTCAAATGATGAATTAGGAAATTTAAACAATGTATTTCAAAAATGGGCTGAAGAAGTTTATGATAAAAGCAAATCTTTTTCAGAAATAGGAAATGATATTAATCCATTTTATTTACCTGAAATAGTTCCATGTATAATAAAATGTATGAACTTAGTACCTCTTTGGTCGGGTATAATGATACCCATTTTTGGTTATGGAAATGAAATGGAAACTCCAACAATTGTCAAACCAAGTTTAAATGAATTCAAAAATGTAACATTTAAAAGTATTTTGTTGCCTACAGATATCGAATTGTTTTTAGAAAATCACATATCTTCACTTCGTGGCTTATCATTATTAAAATTAAACCATATTATAGAAAAAGAATCGTCAACATATAATAAGAACGAAAATTCAAAATATCATGAAGATAATGTGAAGATTATCCATGTAAAAAGAAGTGAAATTATTACGCCAGTATTTAATGATGATAGGTATTTCAATAAGGGTGATGCACCAAATCATCCGTCTAGTTATTCCATTGGGGACTGCAGAGCAATACAAAATATCGAGACAAAATGTGCAGGAGGTAAATTTTCAACCGATAATTCTAAAAAAAAATTCTCTCTGTGATAATACAGATCTTTATGTTCAGTTACAATACCAAAAAAAAGTGAAACAAATTTTTCGTGTTCTCATGATACAGATATTATGGTAGAAAAAACGGTTTTGATCGAAAGTTGGAATAAATCAAATAATAAGATGAGAAACCGGTCTAACCCTAGCCTAAACATTCACCAAAAAAAATTACAAAATATGAAAAAGAATAAGACCTTACCAATTTTAAAAAATGGTTCTTTACGTTCTCCTTCTGGAGAATTGAAAAGTTGTATGGTTAGGAACTTTGGACAAGTTATACTGTGTAACACGTGTGCATTCGATTCTGTTGCATCAATATTAATGGTAGCATACTGCGACAGCGTTAACTACAACACTGCGGTTGGTGGTAAAGAAAACGTTTTCTTTAAGTTCATTGCTGGAATAGTCAAAAATGGAATTTCTGCCAAAACATACTCGACCCGAGCGGAAATACTGGTATAACTATAATATATGCATAATAAAGCAATGGTACTAATTATAAATAAAGTACCTACATTATATAAAGAGAATCGAATCCGAGCAATTGATAATATGATTGTTGTTACGTTTTCCAAAAAATAATTTTTACAAATGTTTGTTAATTTTTGCAAAAAACTTTAAATTAAAACGTCTTTTAAAAACTGTGGTGAGACGAATATTATACTACGATTCTATTTATTTCTATAATCAGAAGAATAATATATGAGAATTTTGGTTTTATAATATGTACATTTTATACAGTTAATGTAAATAAATGTGATTATAATGTGTGACATTGTAATATCAAACAAGTTATAATTTTTGGTATAATATTCTTTTGTATCAATTCTACTGTGACTTCGAAAATCACATTGTAGATTCTATGATATCATATGTTGTATATTATGATATAATAATCTATGATATACATCAACTAAATAAATTTATATTTTTGTTAACAGATGAAGTATTTACAACCTAATATAGAATATTTAGAATATGATACAAAATTGGCATCATGTGAAACAACGGTGGCAAATGTTCTTAAAGAATTGCTAATACAATTACCGACAATAACGGATAATATCAAATGTTCAATTCCCACGTGTACGAAGAATAATCCTTTGCTTTCATCGTACATAACAATACTTGTAATAAATGGAAATTTAAATTTGTTGGAAGAAAATATTAAAGCAAGATTAATGGTTGAAACTTCCAAGTGTCAAAATATAAATCGAAAAAAAGTAAATTGCAAAGGAATAAAAACAATTGAACCAAGACTTTCAGCAATTCATTTATTTATTGAATTACTCAATTGGGAAGGTATTTTACTGTCACCGAAACATTTTCATATCAAATAATTATTTATAAAAATATTATTAAATGTAATTTCAGAGAATCCAACCGACCAAAATATCGATTCTAAAGTAGCCCAACAGGTTGTAATAAGCTTAGAAAATGTGCCTCAAAACGTAAAAGTGAATAATGTCCAGTACCATTTAAGAGGAATATGTTCTCACGCGTATGGGTTAAACGAACAAATAAACAATATAGGACATTACCGTGCCTACTGCAAAAGAAATGGTGGAAACTGGGAATTGTACGACGACCAACAAACTAAGTCCGTCCCAATAAATTCCAAAACTGAAGTTCCATGTGAATTATTAATATATTCAATATAAATAAATTGAATAATCTATAAAATACATAGTGTGCCAGAAAAGTTCCCGAACTTTCTCTCCAATGCCTGTACAAGTGAGGCAATCTATCAAAGAAAACTGGTACCATATAGCTACATTTATCAGTAGTATGTGCACAAAGTTTTATAATTTTCCGTTCAGTATTTAACGAGTTAAAACGTGTTTGTTGAATGCGTATTGATTTCGCAGCTGCAAATCGCGAAATGGAAGAAAAATTCGGTGCTTCCAATACGACCCTCTAAACGAAATGTCAGTCGTCCGCATTGCTTAGTCCTGGCGAATTTTCCCTTCATTTCGTGATTTTTAGTTGCGACATCAATACGTGTTACTCGAATTCGTCTTAAATCGTTAAATACTGAAAGGATAATAAAATTTTGTACACATACTACTGATAAATGTAGCTACATGGTACCAGTTTTTTTTTTTGATAGATTGCTTCACTTATACAGGCACTGTAGAGAAAATTCGGGAACTTTTCCGACACACTGTGTATTTTTATGTTTACAAATAAATAAATGATTTATAATTCAAATGTATTAAATGAAACATATAACTGTTCTTTTTAATTTTTTTGTCGTTTTATTTTATATAAACAATTTATGGAATTATCATTTCCATTTAATGGACAAATTTATCATTATTTTTTAAAAATTGTCCATATATTTCAATTTTTAACTGTCTTTTAAATTTATTTAGAAAACATCATAGCCACGAAAATATTATAGTTCACAATTCTAATACTTAATAGTCAACCTATTTACCGCATGGTTTTAAGTGACTAAATGTTTCTTGAATTTTTCCAAACAAAAGAATTTAATCTCGCAAAAAACTATCTTCGAAAAAAATCCTAATTTTTAATAATATCGTTGATTTTTATGAATACTTTATGAATTATTTTTTGGCATTAAAATTATTTAAAAAAAAAAAAAAATGGATAGGAAACAATTTATAATCGATATATTTAATAATGTTATTTTGTTATTGTTACAAATTACATCAATTTTAAATTTACTACTGTCATAAAATTGTCTATATATTACTTCTTATTTAATAAACAATAAATTAGAGTTTTGGAATTTAATAATTTTGAATATATATCAGAATTTCAACATGAAGCTATAATAATTATGTTTATCATTAATAAATAAATAAATACCTTACACTTTTTTTTTTTAGTTATTACTAGAGGTCGGAATAATATTCTTTTGCATATTTTTTTTGAGTCTATGCAGTCAAATTTCGGTTTGAAATCTATAAAAATTATGAATCATATAATTCAATGGCAAAAGTTTTTTTTGCATATTTGTAAATATTTTAAGATGAAAGAATATTTAGTATAATAAAGAATTTTAGAGAATATATCGAATAATCTTATTGAATTTGTATATTTTTTGTTGTAGGGACAAAAATGATTTATAATATTAAAAGTGTTTAGTCTGTTATTATTGAGATAATTATAAATGGAACAATGATTACGAAGCTCAATAAGCTGCCTAGGCTAAAAATGAATTGGAAAAATAATTTAAAAGTAGCTCCAAACGTTCGTTAATGACATACATGTATCGAGTTCATAGATGTACAAAGTTCATATTGTATAACATAATATTATGATGTACGAGTGTAGTAGTGTAGTTTACTTAGTTGAATATATACGGGATTAGGTAATATCATAATTTATGAATACCTAGTTAAAACATCAATGTAATTTGGAATACGTTTTTAGATAATTTGTTATAATACATAAGATAAATAATGAGCTTAATTTTCCAAATACGAGGTAGTTTCAAAATAATAATGATTACCTTTTTATTATTTACCAAAATCCTAGTCATTAATATTAAACATTTGATACCCCTATATTTACTAAGTCTACGTATCAGAATCTGTTATTTAATTCGTAATTATTGCGGAACATTACGTTTTTAATATTCATATTTACGTTAACAAAAACAATTTTCGAAATATATCATTACGCAATTAAAAAAAAATCATATTGCATATAATATTATAATATATTGTTTTTAAACCGAAAGCAATAAAGTAATGAAAGAAGCACGTATTCCATAGCTGGGAAACGGCTTAAGACCGTATATTGGTTATTGGATAATATACTATAGTTACAGTGTAAATAATGACTGTTTTACAAGCACAGCATATAATATCTTTGCCAGCGTGAATTCTACAGTTTTCATTAATATTTGCATATTATTCGAATTTCGCAATATATCCTGGAAAAGACTTAGGCGAGATATAATACAATATTTTTTGTTTTAATTAAGATCGTTGTTGTCGTTTTGCTAACAAATATGTGTATATACATATTTATATGTCACAAAAACAATGTAACTGTTCTATTAAAGTAAAATACTACAAAATACTACTACATACATGTAATAATTTAGTGGCTGGTAGCGGAAAAATGTTGGATCCATCGGGTGTGTCGTTGTGCCGAGCTGCTAGAAAATCGTTGGTGCCTTACGCTATCTTGAAGAATTCCGGACTTACGCTTATATAGTAGTAATAAGACAAGAAAAACTATTTCATAATAACTTCTTTTTAATATTACAAATAACTTAATATCATACGGTAGAGTTCGTAGGGTATGAATAAAATTGTATAAAATTTTCAACCGTATTCTCGTCATCTTCGTGCACGTATAACGTTATGTATTACTTATGCATTACAGGCTGTCAGAAGTATCAGTCTGTTATACAAATTTAAAACCCTTAAAGGTCCTGGGTTTTTTTCTTCAGATAAGCCTCTAAAAATGTCATCTCATAAAATGATAAAAATGCGCTTATAAGTAGTGCAAAATATTATAATTTTTTAATAGGGCCTTATTTAAAATACACAATCAATTATGTTAACTACATAATATATTATAATACTACAGTATAAATAATATAAATATTACCTTTTTTTTTATTTTTGTTTAATTTGCTTTTATTAAATATTACCTTATAATACCTATACAACTGAATATATTTTTTAATGATATACAAATTTGATACAATTGATTTTTTTTTATAATAGTAATTTTTTAGTTCACCTCAGACCACCAATTATTAAAACTATAACAAATTAATCATAAAAATATAAATTACAATGATCATTATGATTATTTATAAATCTTTAAAATGGGTTTTCCTCGACACAAATTCAACCGAAGGCCCCGAACGCGTTCGAGCCTTAGCGACCATGGGCAAATTAACAAGGTTTTTCAATGTTTTTCAACTCAACTTAATATTACATCGGCATCTGAAACAAAATATGTTTCGTATGATTTGAAAAAGCTTGAAACGGTGTTTGTTGAAAATGAAAAGAAAAAATACTACATTTCGAATATTATCAAAATAAGAAATGAAAAACTTACAAATCAATTCCGGTCATACACTGAAAATATGGAAATAGTGAGATACAACTTTTTTCGGTAAACGTCATAAACCTTTTTCAACAAATCGCTGTAATAAAATATTATATTTGCTATAAAAATTGCAGAGATGATTTTTATTTTAAAATTATTTTTACAACGCACTATGTTGTTCACGATTTATGGTATTATCCTGGGTGCGACTCGTTTGCGCACATTTACCTTTTTTACGACACGATTGCGCACAAAATCACAACTCGTTTGCGCACACATATTTTAGGTTTAAATAATAAAGGTACAACTCATTTGAGCATATTTCCTTTCTTTTGCTTAATTTTAATTAATTAATAGACTGTATAAAAAAATAATATATATGCATATTGTATATAAAAAAAAATAATATATAAATTAAGATTTAACTATTTTGCATTTCTAAGTATTTATTATATAATTTAACATCGAGCGACCAGATATTGGCGAGAATAAGATATATATACAACAATATAATACAGATAAAAGTAATAATAACGTCAATGATTATACACGTAAACAATATTGTCAATTATTAATTTAATATTACAAAAATTAAAATATTTTAAAATACATGCATTGTAGGTTTAATAAGTAATAATAGTAGTCTATTAGTTATAAAATTATACTTATTTAGAATGGTGGCATTTAAGTTCGATTTTCTTTATATAAGTTAAACTATTAATAATATTATTTTTATATTCATTCCAAATGTTTTCCAATTGTATCTCCTTATTAATTATCTCTTTTCTTTTGAAATTTATGATTTTATTGTTTATTGAATTAATTTTTAAATCAGTGTCACTTTGAATTTCAATAATGACGTCGATTACTTGATGTATGTGCGGATGAGCATAGTAAAATTGACTGTTATATTGTTTGTGATAACTCTCTGCACCATTAGTAGTCTTAGGATTATTAGTAGGTTTACAAGCCCATAATGTTGGAGGAAAATTGCTGTCCGATGCAATGTAATTTTCTAAAATATAATCGGAAAATATAGAAATATTACTAGACGTAGTACTTGGTGCTATCGACATAAGATCACAAAATCCATCAGAAACTTCGTCAGGAGGTAAATAACTTAATCCAAAAAAACATTTCATCCATTTGCCAACTTCTGAGCCGTTGTTTAAGTACTCGCTCGATAATAATTTATGTTGTTGAGTATGTCTAAACCAATTTTGCCCTAAATGAAAGTTACAACACGTGATTTTGCAGTAAGGGAAAATTTGCAATACTGCATTATGCGCAGATTTTTCAAAGTCGACATGAAAATTGCTTAAATTTATTATATTACCAGTAATTTGAATACATATATTTTGTAATGTTTTCCACATATTGATGTAAGTATCAGTATGTTTGTTACTTAAAAAACAAAACGCCACAGGAACATAAAAATTGTTTTTAAATACGTGAATAGTATAAAGTTGAACAAAATATTTCGTAGCGAATGAAAATGTCCCATCCCCAAAAACGTGTTCTGCACTTTGTAGCAATTCCAAATTTTGTTTACATGTAAATATAAATATATTTTCATCATCACTAACGAAAGAAAATTTATTACCTTTGTAAGTAAGATTATGCTGATCATCAATTAATTGTTTTTTAGCATCTTCTAAAGATCTCGGTATGTTTTGAAAGGATTTTTTTCGTTTTTCATACATGGATCTTCGAATTAATTTCATATCGCTATATTGAAGATGTTCAGAGTTATCATTGTTTTTCAATTCCCGGCGTATTAGTTTATTTGGTTTAATATGTAAATCCTCTTCAGTTCTACGTTTCAATTTGCTTCTTACTACTTCTCGATGAATTGTTCGGTCGTCGTACTCGTCATGGGTATGCGTGTTGGTCATTTTTAAAATTTTATATGATTCATTAACTAACCTAACTACAGCACTTACGGAACATTTTTTATTTGTACACCTAAAATGTTTATCGCCAGATTTTAAAGTTCGGAATTCTCTAAATTTATAACTTTCTATGTTTAAACATTTTTTTCCTCGACGCGTTTCAAAAACATCATAAATTTCGATATCCATAGTCAATACAGTTAGTAGTTATAGTACAGCTTTCTGGCGAACGACTGTATTACGACTGTATTAAGTATTACGCTTTCCTAATACACGACGATTATTTTAAATCATTATATATTGATATTGATATGCTGGTAATTTGTGCTGATAATTTGTACCGATAATTCAATTACTTTAGGTAAGTCCAAATTTAAAAATATAAAATACATGTTACTTAGTGATTATGTTGTGCGCAAACGAGTCGTCCGTTTACAGGTAAACGACTGATTTCGTTGTGCGCAAACGAGTCATCGATATCCAAGTAAAAAATTTAAATTGTGCGCAAACGAGTTGCACCGATTATCCTATACCTACCACTAAAGGGTATACATCGAGTATCGAATTTTAATTGTCAAATGAAAAACAACCGATATAATATTATATTTTGAAAAAAAAACTTCCTTGAGAGTAATGAAAACGTTATAAGCAAATAATATAAAAAATAAATATATTATTTTTATACTATGTTGTTAAATTTTCCCAAGTGAATCGAAAAAATATTATGTATATAGGAAAGAAATTTCCTAATAGTTTATGAAAAAAAATGTTCTCTTCAAAGTTTTTATTTTTTTTTAAAAGATATTTACAATCTATAAACACAAAATAATATAATGAGTAAATAAGTTAACATAGAGTATTAGGTATGGCAACGTAAGGGAAGGAAGCGTTCATCGATACTACTTCCAATTGTGATAAGTGATAGGAAACTAGTGTGGATAATATTGGTATGTTGAATTCATGGTATAAAATGTGACTGCTTAAGACTAGAGAGAAATAGAAAGGATACGAAAAGTTAATAATTGAAATTATTGAAAAACTTCAAAACGGTCAGGTTTGAATTTGTTGAGGTTCCCGAAAGTAGGATTCCACATTTCATTACCGGAGTATTTTACAATTATTTTTAAATTAGTATTTCATTACTAGTATTTATTAAAATTTTGGATCGAAGTAGTTTCCTGAGATTAAATGATATTCTTTTTGATTTAATATGTTTTACCCAGGTTAATCCTTTGTTGAGGAAAAGATCTAAGTATTTAGTTTTAAACTTAATTGATATGTAAAATTTAAAGTCACCGATCCATATTATTTTCGGATACGGAGGATATAGCGACACTTATTATATAATTACTATAGTAATATAACTAATATAACTATATTAATAATAACTATAGTTAGCCAAATCTTAAAACGAAAAAATTTATATACCTAATTTAAATTTTTAATACGTACGATTAAGTTAAAATAGTATACGAATTATCAGTCTAATGATATAACTAAAATAATAACAATCGGTAAATGTAACTTAGATCCCGATAACAGTATACATAAGTTGCGGCCAATGTTTCTCAGGTACATACATAAATTGCGGCCCTTGTTTCTAGATATTTTATAAAAAATATTCTATGATGCTTATATAGCATTACGGCACCAGAAACAAAAAAAAATATTAAAAAAGAAGAATATATTAAAAAAAAATTAGAAGAATTAGAAACTAAAAAAGTAACTCAAATTAAATTAGTGAGACAACTGTCATTTAAATTTTTACCTGCTTCAATGTAGACTTATAATAAATAATTAATAAATTAAGTTTTAATTTAAAAATGATTTAAATAATCCAATAATTTTAACTACACTAATATTATAACAATATTATTGGCAGTACAAAGTCTGATAAAATGGAGGAGAAAATATGGCTTGTTAGTTTGTAACATACATTATAATATAAAAAATACATGGAACGCAATTTTCGTATTCAAAAATTAAAAAAAAATACACGAGACGCAATTAACAATGTACAATGGACCGCGAAGTACAGCCACCCTTAACAATAACATCAAAGGTGGGTAACTTAATGAAAATAATTAACTCGAGTTATGTTGAGTTAAGAGAACACAAGATCGATTATAATATTATTAACAGTAAACAATTCATAAATTTAACTCGATAAGTTTAAAGTTAATAAGAAAAAAAATATTAACTCAACTCAGTTTAAAAAAAGTTAATCATACTTTTTTTATTAGTATATAGAACACATAAAAAGTGAATGCATTTTTTAAAAAGATCTAATTTCCTAAATTATAATAAATAATGTGATTAAATTTGTTATCATAATATACAGCAGTGGCGCCGAAGTGTTTGAAAAATATTATGATACTGTACATCAAGGGGTCACTCATTACCATATTTATTTATCTTTATAGTTAAAATTCTTTATAATATTTCCACGGTAATACCCCAAAACCCCAAGATAGACCCCCAACCTTCAAAATATAATATAAAATCTAATGTACAGTGCATGCGACCATTTTACTTTACATGATTGAATGAATGAAAAATTTCAATTTTGTTTAACTTGATAGATCATTTTTAAATCAACTGTGAAAAGTTAAGTTATTTCAACTGCCAATTAAACTAGTTAAGTCAAAAAGATTATTAGGAAATAATCTAACTAGTTTAGTTAAAAAATTAAAAAATAAATTAACTTTTTAACTAGTTAATGCCCACCCTTGAATAACATAATAGTAATTTAGAAGATGTTTTATTTTGTATGAAAATTTAATATTTTAAATAACATTTTTTTTCGCTGCTTCAGTAAACTTTTTTGGTTCACTGGAAAGAGCAACTTTTCTAGTACATTATATTGCATTTTCAAGTCTAAAGTATACATATTAAAATGTTTATTCATTTTTAACTACCAAAAATAGGCAGATTTCGTGATTTTTATCAAAATTTCAAATTTATATGCTTATTTTTTAAAAATTGTGACTGCAGATTTTTGAAATTTTTTTTTACACGAGTAAGAACAATGTATGAGAAGCATTGTATTAATAATTCAAAATTGACGTTCTACTAAAAAAAAAAAAAAAATAGGATAGTGGCGAAATGAAGGGAGCGAAATTAACGGCGGCGAATAGTCCGTCGGCGAACAGTCCGTCGGCGAAATGATCGCTGCGAAACAATTTCGGTGAATAGTCCGGCAGCGAAATGAATTAAATCCCTTATATATTCTGCAGAGTCACTTCCTTGTTGGTTTTTCCTTGAATTTTTTTTCATCAATTACCTAGCTGTTTTTACAACAACAACATTTTTTTTTTTTTTTTTAAACCAAAAACTATTGATTACAACAGGATAAGCCGTTTAGTCAATTATCATCTTATTATGAATCATTATTATCATTTGCCTAAAAGAAAATTGAAATAAAAAATAAATAATAAAATTAAAAAAATTAAATAAAACTGAACGGGTCAATAGAATTTAATAGACGCTAAACTCAATGGCATGCGTTTTTGCACATCTCGCTTGTGTAAGCACAACATAAATCATTAGTTTTACCTAGTAAACGACATATTAAACGCGTGGGTATATGTTTTCCTAAGATCACGCAGTCGTTTCCGCACTCACACGTAAAGGTCGATTTTACTACAAAATCACGCCCCGTTTTCTTGATTATAAGTATATTTTCATTCCAATATACCGATCGAATATGATTAGAATTTTAAAATAAATATTTTTTTTGTGTTTTGTTTATGTAATTTAGTAAAACCATTTCTTTATGATAAAAAAAATAATGTATATAGATATAATATACACTATTATAACTAATTGATTACATTATTACAAATACCATTTTAACTAATCACGAATAATAAATAAATCAAATTCATTGAAAATGTTTGAATTTTGCTATTTTTGAAAATGCCTTTGTCATCCTACTCACAATACGAAAGAAATTATTTAATCAAACAATGGATTAAAATAGGTTTCATATTATGCTTTTAGAAATACGAATCGCTGTTTTTAATGGAGTCCAATTTCAAAATGAAAGAACACGTTCCATCCAATTATTCCTTTAATTGTGGATTTCATCAAAGTGGTTACTGTTCACTTTGATCAGACATTATTCAGACTATATATGTGTTTGAACTTACCATACATGAAACTGAGATTCTGTTTTTGTCTCTTATTTCTCTATTTACTATAAAATATACTAAATCCTTTGCTATTATGAATTTACTGATATCCAGTGGCGATGAAACCATTCAATTCAGGTAGGGTACGTGTTGATAAAACGATAAGACCTGACCCACCGAACCACGATTGGATTTAGAGCATAATAATAATATTTGCATTACATGAACAATATTATTAGATAAATAAGACACGTGGATTAATCTCATGAGCAGTGTGCGCAAACTAGTTTGTTTATAATTCACAATAACTAATGACTCGCTGACTCTACCACTGGAGACTGAACCAACTCACCACCACTGAAATATTATCAGATAGAGCATTTTCCCTACCTGAATACACAGGATATTAATCAAATCCAAAGCTGTGAAAACTAATTTTTATGAGTTTAAAAAATGTTTACGGATACATTATCTTGTCTCAATAATTATTAATTAATATATATTGTTAAAATGTTTCCATACAAATATCAATGCAATGTACTTGATGTTATATTTATTATATTATTTTACTTATTTCGTGTTTTTGGGATACATATTAAATATTTATAGTTATATAATTTAGTTTCAGTTCTTATACTATAAGTCTAGACTCATAATCTTAAATAATAAAAAAATCAATAAAACAACGAAAAAATATGTTTAATGCTCGTTAGAATAAAATGGTTGGAAAAAAAGTGTACTACAAAAGTAAATAAATTTAAAAACTTTTAATGAAAATATTTTCATTTCTTGATTGTTAAATAAACAAAACTCAATTTTTAATAAAAAATGAAAATAAAGTATTTCATTTATCAATAATCCTAACTTAGTTAACATCAAAAAGAGATCATCGATTTACCTAAGAGTCTTACTATAATATATTAGGTATAACCTAATACCTACTATAAGAGCAGTAGGTTATACTCTAAATGCCAGTAATAAATATAAAAATCAACATATTGTTACTTTTAGGGAACGATTTCACTTTCTGGCTACTGCTTATCATGAGAAATACAGCCAGAGCCTTACTCAGACCGGGTTTCTCGGTTCATTTGTCCGGGGCCCGACCCTAAACCTATTTTTGAGGGGCTCGGGCTTATAAAAAAACAACTTTTAAATCATGACTGACCCGGACCTACAAAAAAATTTAAATTTTAACGGACCCTTATCGGAGCTTAGGTATCGACTAATGGGCACTACCACTTTATTGAATTTTTATTCATATATTAATACTGTATATCCGTAAATTATTGCAATGATAAATGATAATTGCAAATCATTCAATATATCAAAAACATTCGAAACAACTCAATTATTTGAAAACCATTTATAGTGACCGAATACTTATATTCTACTTTAATCTTATCAAGGAATGTATTTTATGTCATTTGGATGAAGTAATTGCAGATATAAACAAACGATTTGAATCACCTGAAAACAGTTATTGATATCTTCTCAATTCTTTGGGAGTTTAAATATATGATAGAAGGAGAAATTAAATTAAAATCTAGAAATCTGGTTTTGAAATATAATAATGATTTACAAGAAGATTTAGTAGATGAGTTACAAAGTCTTAATATATTTTATGCTACTAACTTTAGAAATAAACAATTAAACCCCTTAGAATTGTTGAATCACTTGCAAAAAACTAATCTCGCAAACATGTTCCCTAATTTATGTATTGCATTACGAATCTTTATTCCTGCAACTGTTGCGAGTGTGGAACGATCTTTCTCGACATTGAAGAAAGTGAAGAATGTATTACGATCAACAATGATAGAACAGATTCTCAAATTTAGTTGGTTTAGCGGTGGAGGCTCGACTGGCAAAGACGATTAACATGGATGGGGCCATTGATGATTTCGCAGTGAGAAGTGCAAGAAGAAAAACTCTAGGACTATTTTAAATTTAGGGTTATTAATTATATAAGTTATGGTTATTAATATTACGTTTAATATTATTATGTCATTTTGTATATTATCATTTATGTAATTGAGTATGTATATATTGAATATGTAATTTAAATTTTCTTTGAAAAAGTTTCCACATTGTTTAGATATAAATAAAAGATATTAAAATAGCATGGTTGCAATAATATTTGAAGTTAAAATAATTTAATTATTAGTTTTATACATAATTAGACAAATTTTCCCTACGAAAATCAGGAAAACCCCTTTAAAAAATAGGGGGCCCTGAAGGTTTAGTTTTCCGGGGCCCACCAAAGCTGAGTACGGCCCTGAATACAGCCAATACAATATTTTATGATAAGCCGTACCTATTGTAAAACTTTTACCTTGAATATTATATTGATTTAATGAAATAAAACTAATGAAACATCACTAAACATAGTAAGGTAATTGAATGATAAATAATTGGTACATTTCCAATAAATATTGTAGTTTGTAGTTTAGATATTGTTGTTTTCTGATAATTAAACCTTAATTTTTTTTTTCGTAAATAATTTTTTTAATTTATCTGGTATGCAATAATATAGATATCCAAATATTATAATTTAACGGAACACGTCGATTGAACAAACAACACATATATCGTATACGATCGTAGATAAAATCAATACTTGATTATGTCACTGTCACATACTTTAATGTGAAAACTGATAACGAAAGTTTAGATAAATATTAATTTAGAATTCTTCGTAATCGAAGACTTGATTGATTGTGAAATAAACTAATACTGTGTAAATGATGCATGCATGATAAAACGAAGAAACTTTGTAATATCTTATAGTTCTATAAACAAAATAAACATTCATGAGTAATGCTTTTAAAAGAAACTTGATAGTTATAACGTCAAATGCTATATAACACATACTCGTAGGCAGACTTGGGTAAAATACTTTTTAAAAGTATTTAGAATAAATACTCGAATACTTACAAAAAATACTATTCCGAATATTGTATTCGGAATACTACCCAAGTCTGCTCGTAGGTATTATAATATTATAATAATGAATCTCAAAATCATGTTTTATTCAAACTCATTCTATTTTTTAAATGATTTTCTATTTTATTTTTCAACAAATTTAATTGTTTTTTTTTTTTTTTAATGATTATAGTTTTCAAAACAATTTAATTTGAACTTAATATTTTTTTCGGCACATTTACTCAGGCTAAAGTTTTAAAAATCATCTTTGTTTTTTAATTTTTTTTTTTTTTTATTTGATCTGTGATCTTAGTGTTGCACTAATGCAAAAATTAATAACGTATGTACGACATAGCAAATCCGTGTTCAGCCGAACCTGTTTAATATTGTTGGCTTTGATATTATATTATAGTAAACTGAACTTTAATATAAAAAAAGGGAAATTCGATAATATGTGTTTAAACGTTGGTTTTTCACGATATTTTTATTTCCAAAGGTGTTTTGAGTTTTTTTTTTTTTTATTTAAATTAATTATATTCTCATAACTCTCATGCAAAATTAAAATATAGTAAAAAAAAAAAAACGACATACAATTACAGATAATGTTCTACACTATTAATTTGATAGTTGATCGGACAGTTCAAACATAATAATATAAAATTGTTACTTCAGGACGCTAATAACTACATTGTTGTACGTTTGTATAACGGGACATGCGAGTGAGGCGTCCCCTTAAATCTTAACAATACTAATATATGAACTACGTACCACCTAGCAGTGGCGTATTTAGGAATTTTTCTATGGGGGGGATGAAATATATAATAATACATCCTAACACCCATTAATTCGTACGTAATATACATTTTTAAAATCCCCTAACTTGTTACCTATTGAGGTTAGTGCGGATCAAGGCAAAATAAGAATTAATCTTTATAATTACCTCATCATTTTCCAAACAAATTTTTTTATTTGTACTAAAATAAGAAAATAAAGTTTTTTTTTTGTTTTTGAATATTACTCATATTGTCTTAAAACTTCACAGTTACAACTTACAAGACGCAAAAAATAAAGTCGAACAATAGTCAATTCGGCAGTAAGTCAGTACACGGAATGGCGCGGCGTCGCTATCCGTCAACGTCCAATGACCGTACATATCTACTTTTAACGAATCACGATATCATAAGATAAAATATATATATATATATAGCTATACATTAGCAATAAATCTACTAGTAACAAATTTTCTAAAAATAAACCCGCCCGGCCGCCCTATGGTTAATCCACGATCTTCATGGTCATTTTGTTTTGTTTACCGATTGTTTATCGGGTTTATTATAAACACTCTTGCATGAAAAATAATTCGCAGCAACGTACAAAATACAGTACACCATAATATAGGTATATGCCTGATAGTCGTACATGCCGCCAACGATAAACGATTAGTGGCGATTAGTATATCAGACTATCAAAGCGGTACAATTACCACGACAAGAATATTTAGAAAACAGAAAACATACATGCTTGAAAGTAATATCATATTAAGAATATTAAAGAAAATGAGACAACTTATAGCTACCTAGGAAAAAAAAAAAGGTCAAGGGGGGGGATCTATCCCCCATATCCCCCCCCCCCGTAAATACGCCACTGCCACCTAGTACTGACAAGATAATAACCACATAAAGGATGTATTTTTCCGAAAATGTAGAGTTAATGACCCGTGGAAAACAAATTTTCACTGACATTTTAAAAAGTTTGGAAAACATTCCGGTCCAGGGTAAAAAAAGAAAAAAAAAAGATGTTCGATCGACTGTAAAAAAATTCCCGTTAGAACTTCGTCTCGTCGTTAACGTTGATGTCCTGCAGGGAACCGAGGGAATGTTGGTAGGTCTAAAAAGAACGTAATTAAAATGTTGTTTTCGTGCGTAAAATGGACATGGGCTGACGTGCGAAGGATGCGGCGGAAATCGTTTAGGTTTCATTGATTCGTCAACAGGGCTGCGAGTGGAAAATGAACGCACGATGAAACGAGGACAGAAATGTGTTTGGGAATGATGTCGTTTCGACGTTCGATTGTGTGGTTGCGCAGCTGAGTGATAAACGCGGAGATAAAACATACCTCTTGATGATAGTGAAACATTTCTCTGCTGATAGCGGACGTGATATCAATGAAAAATCAAAACATTAGTAAAAAAAAAAAAATAAATAAAAAAAAAGTAAACAAATAACAAAACCAATGGATTTGAAAATGTATGTTACATCTTGGAAGTGTGATGTCCGTTAACTACAAATATGGATTACAAGAAAGATGCGATCTACACGTATTGGGTGCAGTACACGACAAAGGTATTTAGCTGTTTAATTTATTCGCACAATTGGCATCGACAGGTTCAAATATTTTGTAGTATTTACTAAATTGGGTTAGTGGGCAATGTTTAAATCTCCATTTGTGTTTCGTTCGTGTTCGTTAGTACTATTTCCGGACACACTGAGCGGCAGAGCAATTTAAAAGTAAACCATCTACTGTAATGGATATCTAACAGCTGTTCCTATATAAATGGTCAAATGTATTTTGTACATACATAAGTACTTATAAAAGTCCAAGTTTAAAATATAAGTTAAATCGTACTAGAAAATTAATATGATTGTTAACATTTATAAAATTGAGGTTCTTTTTAGTCTGGTTAAAACAATTCATCAGAAATTGATTTATGATACTTTTCAATTTGGTATTTTGTCTAAAAAACATTATTTATTATTCATTGAAAAGATATTGATTAGAGATTAGTTCATTGTTTTGTTACTTTGAGCTTAAACTTTTGTAAAATTTGATTTTAATCGATTGCGTTTTTTAATTTTGTTTTTGTTAAATAATAAGTAACCATTAATATTTGTTGTAGTTTAAATTTTTCTACATTGATATGGTAAACCTTTTTAAATTAGAAATAAATTTACATCAATGTACTTTAACTTAAATGTGTTCTAAGACAAATATTTATTTTATATTTTTTAGAATGAAGAAGCTTCTTTTAGACAATTTATATGTGGCTTTGTTGCAATATGGGAACCAAAATTAAACTTAAAATGGGTTAACACAGACATTTGTTTACCAACAACTATCGATCCTGAAGCGGGTCCTTCATTATCAAGACTACCTGATGAGTTATTACCTGCAATTGCTAAGTTCTTATACATAGCTAAAGATGATTCAGAAAAAGTAATTAATAATTACAATAATATTGTCCAATTATTATTTTTAATTGCATTTTTCACTTAATAGAATGGATTGTCTCACCAAAACATTGTTGAAACTGAATATTTAATTCGGTGTTTAATTGTGATTAGTAGAAATTTTTATAACATTCCATTGCTAACATCCTGTGATTATATTAAAGAAAGCACTTCTGTGGCACTACATTTCATACATAAAGTAAGTGAATCATACTATACTAGTAAGTATAAAATCTAATATGTACATATACATATCATCAATATAAAAATGTTATTAATAATTTGTGTACTTATTATATTTATATTTATTTAATATTTTTAGCTTACATCTACTGACCATCAATATGACGAAGATACTAAGTCTTCATTATTATCTTTTTGTTATTCACTCTGTCATTTTTTGGAATGTCTATATGACCCTTATCAAATATGGCGATGTTTCGACTCTTCTCAAATGAAAGATTTAGACATGTCTAAACTTCAATATTCACCTTCTATGCTCCATGTAGAAGTTGTACCTTTTATTTTTGGTAAATTTCCTTGTTATAGAGCTTATTTTTTTATTTATTTTTATTTTATTTTTTATTTTTTTGTTTTTTTCATTAATAATTTTGTATTTTTTAGATTGTTTTGAAACAAATTTAGCAGTTAATTATCCTTTACTAGCTTCTGAACTATTAAATGTATTTGGAGCGATTGTTTGTGGGTCACAGGTAATTTTTTTTAATTGTTTGTATTCTGGGTAATATATATATATATATTTAGCTTGTGTTTTTAATACTTGATTTATGTGAATGAACATGTATAGATTTATTTTTTTATATTTTATATTTATATTTATTGTTTACCATTATTGGTAAAAATTTAGTTACTTCTTCTATGGAACATAGAAAATGGAGTTGTTTGTGATTATAATGCATTTAACAATATATAGAAATAACATTTTGTGTATTAAAACTGCTTATAATTGATTAATTACCTTATTTTTTTTCTAATTTAATTAACTAAACCATTTAATTTTTATCTTATTTAATAGCTTTAATTATATTTTTCTTAAAATATTTAACTAAACAATTAACATATTAAAATGTATTTTTATAAATGTAGATATATGTATTTTTTAAATTGTGTAACTGCATTGAATTTTCTTTTAAAATATTTATGTATTAATGAATACAATTATTTATAATTTCAATATACTCAACTATTTTAGTTTATTTCTAAGTAAAATATACTAAAATATATATCAGTATTTAGAAAAGTATTATACGTTGTGTAGAACTTAATTTTCTTCAAAGACTGTAATAACCAATTTTAAATATACACTTACTTGTGCTTATGTTAAGCTTATAATGTTACACATTGTACAAATAATGAATTTACATTTTTAATATAATATATTATGTACAATATAATGCATTGAGTAGGTAATATTTCAGATTTAAGTTAAAACCATATTATTACTTTTTCAGAAATTAAATATAATATTTAAAAAAATATGTAATTGTAAACTTATAAAAAAGGTCACTTTATTAATTAAAAATAAAACTACATTATTTTTGCACAGTAAAATTGAAAATTCAACATTCAGCTTATAATAACTGTTCAACCTCTATGTTCTATTAACCTTCACACAACACACTCTATTTAAAACATTCTCCATTTCCAAGAGCCATGATCCTGTGTAACAAATTTGCTACAGATTAGAGATAGATAAAATTGTTTGAACATCGATTTTTAAAATATTGATGTGTTCAATGTATCGGTAAAAAACTATCGAAGTTTAAAAACATTGAAAAAAATTTTTTCCCTCTAGAGCTGCCATCTGTTGCGTACCTTATTATCTGTACAGTGTACTATTTTCTTGATTAAATAATAAATTTAAGAGTTAAAATACTATTGCTCAACTTATATTTTTTAAAAACATATTAAATACTTATAATCAGGGCTCGTAAGTTCATGTATTTGCATGTTTTCTTTGCTACATCGAAAAATATGCTAATTGAGATAAAACTACGTTTCATAACAATAGTAATAAAAATCTAAAATTTAATGGAGCATGTTTTTGCATGTTTTGTGTGCATCGACATGTTTGGCATATAGTTGATTTTTTTTGAGTGATAAAAGCATATATTATTATAAGCATATTATTTTATTTAAATTCAATGAAATCGTTTTTAAGTCAAAAAAAAATTAGAACAATAAATGTTTGAATTCATGCTTATTTATTTTTCCTAGCTTGTTTATGAAATGTTAATATTTTATTAATATTTTTATTTTTTAATGACATTATATTTTATAAATTAAAAGCAGTACCACAAAAACAATGCTATTGCGCACCACTACCACTCTCCTCCTATTGATGTGTCCATTTCAATTTATTTATTTTTGTCGCAACGTGTATTCAATAATTATAATTTTAATAAAATTTAACCGAATAAAAAATATAAATGGATAATTCTTATTATTTTAAAAAATCCTTAAACGTTTTTTTTCATGCATAGTTAAGGGTTTTTAATGCGTATTTGATCAAATTTTAGTGCATTAATGTATGCTTATTTAGGCGTTTTTTAGTATATGAACTTATTAGCCCTAATTATAATTGTACAGTGTATACTGTTTAACGATTTTTGTATACTGTATTCTAAAATAATACAAACAAAAAAAAATTCGAATTTTTCGAACATAAACATCGATGTTTAATCGATTAATCAAAAACAAATCACCGATGTTAAAACATCGATATATCCACCTAAAACATTGTTGTTTTTTGCCCATCTCTACTATAGATGTCGATTTTTTTTTTTCTTCACAAAGCATAATTCATACAATACATTTAAATAATAATATAAAATATTATTTTGATTAATCTTATGTGTTTAATTTTTTTTTGTTTTTAATGTTCATTATAACATAATCTATTTACCTATACTATTGGGCAATTGTCCATTTTATTTTATTTGAATAAATTATTATTATTATAAATAGCTTAATGGAATCTACATTTTAAATTGGTTTATTGAAGTATACATTTCATTCAGTATAAATTGCTTATATATTTTCTAGTTTTATGTAATATCACTTAAAATTTTTCAATTTAATTCAGTGTTTAACTATAAACTATATTGAAATATAAAATATAATTTGTTCATATTTTTCATAATTTTAGCATTAAATGAAATCTTATTAAGTAGGAGTTTGAAAGAAGAAAATGCCCATAGTTATACAACCTATAGTCATTTATCTGTTATAAAAATTACTATTTATATGCATGTATGTATACTTTCTGCATTTGATTGTATATAAACATAAATGCAAAATAAAATGATTTATAATTTTATTTGTTTTTATTTATATACATTTAAGGTTTGACTAGAAAAAAGCTGATTTATGTAATAGTAATAATTTTATTTTGCTTTTGTGTTTATATAATTTTTGGTTTGAACTATTATGGTTGAATTAAATTATTTTTAACTACAATTTAGTCAACCCTTTAAACATATTTGTTCATTTTATATTTCAGCATAATGCACTTCGTGGAGTTAGTCCTCCAACTTGTACTCTAATTATGAAAGTAATATCTGATAAAAATATACCCTTGGTGGTAAAAAAAACAGCTTTACGATGCTTTGTAACAGTTACTCAAGTTATGATTCGATTTCCTCCCCATCAAGTAATATTAATTTTTTAATTAATCAATTATAATTAACTGCCAATGTATATTTACATTTGGTTTTTTTTCATATAAAATAGTGTCAGTTGGATGTATGCACTCAAATGGAATGTTTAAGAGATACACTAAAAGAATGCACATCATTTAAAATAAATGTTCCATTGGTGTTGAGTGTAATTAAAGCTATTGGACAATCAATAGAATTATCAGGAACTAATGCTGAAAAAATAAGAGAATATGTTGTTAAATGTAAATTCTTGGAAATTATTTTAAACATACTTAATAAATTAGAGGTGATATTATTATAAAATATATTTTTTATACTTTTGTGTTTTATTAATTTTTGATTGCAATTTTTACTTTTAAAGGATGATATAGAAATAGATGATGTAGTAAAATGTGTTGAAACCGTTTCTTTGATTCTCCGTATGTCAAATGAAGCAAAAACTCAGATGTTAAGTATAAATGGCTATGAAAAAATTTTTGAATTTGTAGGAAAACAAAAAAATAAAAGTCAACCATTATTAAAAGCCATAATTTCTATTGCTACAGAAAATACAGATAAAACATTAGATCAAAATTTAGAGGTAAAATATAATGTAAAATTAATAATATTTACATATTAATTTATTGTTTAATTTAACTTAAAATAGAATGCTCAAATGATTGTGCCTCTGATCGAATGGTTGTCTAGTCTTGATGAAATAGACCAGGTTTGGTTAGCAAGTGTGATATTTAATTTGTGCACAACAAATTTACAAAGGTAAATTAAATATAAATCTATAAATTAAACTTTTAAATAAATACATTATGTTTGGGATAGGTTAAATTAAGTATATAACTAAATTATTAGAGTATATAACTCTGATTTTAATTTTATTATTTTTTAGTAAATGCCAATCTTCAGCATATAAAGTTATAGATTCTGTATGTAAATGTTTGGAAAACAGTAACCAATTATTCCAAAAAACTGTCCATCAGCTATTGAAACTTATTGAAAATTTAGCTTCTCATTCAATTTCAACATCTGAACTTAAAAAAATATTTCTACTCTTAAGAGATAAAGATGAACCTGTTAGTTGTTTTTTTTTTTTTTTTTTAAATAATTTGTACACTCACATTACCACATATTTTTTTTTTTAGTTTCCATACATTACTCAAGTACTTGGGACATTATCAGAAGTTGCCTATAGTTCATATGATTTTAGTTGTAAAGTATTTTTTGATATTCAAAAAGATGAAGGTAAATTATTATATTTTATTGTTGATTTAGTTTAATTTAAATTAAAATATTCTTTACTTTATTGCCAACAAATTTTTATTTAAAATGATATAATATTCTTAAATTAGAAATAAAAGGTTTTTTAATTAAAAAAGTCTTAATTTTTAATTTTAAAATTTATATTTATATATATAATATGTTCAAATTATCTATTTGATTATCTATTTTATTAACTATTTTTAATAGAATTATTATATGAGTGAAACACATTTAATATATCATTAATAAAAATTTTTTTTTTTTCATAAATAGAAGGTCTTATAATTGATGAATTAAAAAAATGGCCAGGACCCATGAATGGATTAACTTTTCACTGTTGGTTGCGTTTGGATATTGTTAGTTTTCATAATTGTTCAAACACATTTGGTTTAGCTTCTTACAGACGACAGTTATTACAGTATGATCATATTAATATTTAATGTTTTTACCATAATTGCTGCTTTTTTAAAGTAATATTTTAAGAAATGTCATGTTTTTTTTAGTTTGCTAACCAATTCAAACACAGGATTAGAAATTTTTATTGGATCAGATTGGACACTAGTTGTTGGAATGCACACAAAAAAAGAATTCTTTACTGTTACTGCTCGAGATTTTAGATTTGTAGAAAATCGTTGGTATTGCATTGATGTTTGCTATAATCCACCAAAGTAAGGATACAATATTTAGTTTTATTTATTTTCTAAATATATGTGTTTTTTTCATTCTAGAAGGCCTTTTGGACATAACCAAGTATCAATTTATATTGATGGTGTGCAAAACATTAGTGCACCAGCAAAGTTTACGCCATTAAATGATGTAATATACTTTTTGATTTAATAAAATTATACTTTGCTATTATTATTAAGTTTAATATGTTCTTTTTAACATTATATTCATTTATATATAGCAATTTCAAAAATGTTCTATTGGGACTTTTCTGGCTCATGTACCAAAATCAATTGATATTCAGCCTCAAATGGATCGAGGAATCCTACCATCTTTTATAACTCAAGTAAAATGCTATATAGTTGTATAATATAGAATATATTAATTTAAAAAATTAATTTATATAATTAACAGATTAACCTCTATGTGTTCCATATTTGGTATATGGTTCATTTGCCATTCGAGCTAATCCAAAAGTAGTGAACATACCTTATTTTCTATGAACCTAAAACTTTATGAAAAAGTTTGATATTTTTATTTTAGTTCATTATGTGATTTTAAAATGTGATTTTGTATCAAAATTAATCATTTTCAATTGTGTACTAAGTATGGTGTATATAAATTTTCAATAATTAATGATAATTTTGTTAGTTATGTAATATAATTTAATAATAACTGTATATCATACTATTTCTTACCACTCATTGACACTCAATGCCTTTTCTCAACAACCATATTTTACAATTAATTAAACAAAGTCATTATCAGTAATGAAACTAGTGCAGTTTCATTATTGATAATAATTTTTTTATTATTAATTGTAAAAATGATTGTTGGAATAAAAGGCAAAACTTGTATACAAAAAATGTGAAATATGTGTACGATTTACCGTCTGCAATGCTTTTCATCAAACAATTATATCAAAGTAAAACGGTCTTTAGTAATATTTCTTTAATAATTACAAAAAATTGATAATATTAATAAAAATAAATACATTATTTAAAACGATTATTGTTTTTTAAAAAATTTTTTACCTAAAAATTTGAGTTTATAAGATATCCAAAGGCTGATTTAAAATGTATTTGCCTGGTGGGCTATGAATTATTTTATTGTATTTAAATTTTATATACATGTACCATAGTATGTACACAACACTTTTTGACAAAAACTCCAGTGTACCAATAATGTACACAAAAACTTATTGGTTAAACAATAAGTATACTAAAAATGGTACATGTAGCTCTTCAGGCAATGTACTGAAAAATTATGTAATGGTTAACTTGTTAATTTAATAACTGAAATCATATTTTGTTATTTTATAAATATTATTTTTTAGGTCCCAAATTACTTACTTATGAGAGGATCGGGTGCTTTAGATCCATATGTCAAAGACTTTCCGCCTGGTATGCAAGATTCATTGTATGGTCGCTCTATGTGCCTAAAAGGTCAATTAGGTTCAATTTGTTTGTTTCCTGAATACTTTTCATCTCAACAAATAAAGTCTATTTATGATTTGGGTAATAATAATTATAAAATACAATTGTTTATTCTCAATATTTCTAACTTATATAACCATTAATTTAGGTCCAAATTATTCTTCACTTAGTACAATGGATGATTCAACATGTGATATATTAGGATTATTTAATAGATCAGTAATTTATTTTAGTCCTACAGCAGCTTCTAGTCGTGTTACAGCTCTAGATTTAAGTCAAAAAAATAAAACCAATGCTCGTCTTACAGCCGCTGTTTACAAATGTTCACCTATACAAGTACTTTTTAGAATAAAATAACTAATTTATTTTATTAATAAAAATTGTTTATGTTTAGGATGTAATTAATATGATTGGAGGTCTATATGTTTTGTTTCCAATCTTAGAAAGTCAAGTTTTGAATGAAAATGAACATTTAGGTTTATTATCATTGGACCAGACAAACACAGAATTGTCTGTAGATTTAGAAGATGTCTCATCTCTAAGATCATATTCTCTAGGTATGTATAATTTTATTATAAAAAATATTAATAAAACTCAGTGTAAAAGCTTGGGTACTAGCAAGTTGGATAAAAAATTTACTTGTGATATGTATAAATACCTAAAATATATTATTAAAATATAAATTTTGAAGTATAATATATTTATGTAGGTTTACTTAATATAAATTTTTAATAAATTAAAAAAGTAAAAATACAATGCCTACATTAAACACATGACATTCTGGTATAAACAAATGAGTATTGTTTTTTTTTAAATGATAAGTTTGAGATATGTTTTATTTTGAGCCCCTAAATTGTCTGTATTCATAAACAATTTCAATACTATACTGATACATTATACAAATTTAGACAAGTGAGTTATTGTCATAAAATGTATTTTTAAACAGTTTTAATACATAAGATAATAAGTAATTATATTACTCAATCATACTTCAACATTAAAATTTGTTCATATAAATTTAAAATATTCATAATAATACTTGAGTTTAAAATGTAATGTTATATTTTATATTTTATTGTATATTATTATTATATTTTAATTTAAATTATTATAATTTTTGTAGATATTGTTATGTTAACTTCTATAGTGCCTTCAACTCATTCAATATTTATTTTAATTATATGTACTTTTAAAATGTTTTCTTTACTAAATTAAATATTTTATTTTCAGATGAAAGACTTGAATTACATCCAATTGGCTTATTATTGATTTTAATAAAAAATCTTATGAAAGGAAATGTAGTTGGTCAAGAACAACTTTTAAGAAAAAATGGCATACCGATTTTAGGAGAATTACTGACCAAAGTAAATAATATTTGTTTGAAGTGTTAATGTAAATTTAATTTAATTTTATGTATAGGTTCCTTCTGATAAGATGGATTTGCAGATGTTAGAAGCATTACAGTTATTCATGGAATCTCTACAAGACATTTCTAACATTCAATTATTGAGGGCATTTTATCAGCACATACTCTTTAATTTTTCTATTTGGTGTAGATGTTCTTTCAATGTGCAAATCGGTAATATTTTTGGCATAGTTATTACTATTATATATTTATATAATTTTAATAATATATCTTTTAGGTGTAGTTAAGATATTATATGTATTAATAAAAAATGATCGTAAATCATTTCGAAAACGATTTGGTGTTCAATACTTTTTGGATACAATAAGAACATATTACACCACATGTGATGTATTATCAGTCAATCATACTACAGTACTTAGAGCATCATTGTTGGATGTCATCCGATTTTATATTTTAAAAGAAGTTACATTACCTGACGTTGATACTATTATACGGTATCTCATAACATGTAGATCTGAAACTATGGTAATTATTTTTTTTTTTATTATAAATGAAAAACAAGAATTTTCTTTTTAACAAAATAAACTTCATGCTTAAATAAACTTAAACTATATAACAAATTTTATATTTACTTTATTTTAGATAATTGAATTATTAGACTTGTTGATAAAACATTTAGAAACTGAATCATGTAAAGATCAATTATTCTTATTGATGTATGAACCTCAAACTGCTGATATTCTATACTGCATTTTAATTGAAAAATCCATTAGTATGTTAGCAAAACAAAAAGTCTTAAAGGTATTTTATTGTTTTGTTTTTATAATATAAAACTTAATATAAAATAAATATAATTTCTATTTTTAGATCTTGTCAGTATTACTTAGAACTAAGTATGTATATGAACGACAGAAGAGTAATTTACGTTTACAAAACTCTAACTATGGATTATATCCAGGATTTATATCACTACTTCCAGATTTTCAGAATTTATCCATGGAAGTAACATTAATGATGTTTGATCAAGTTTTACTATCAGGTATTATTTATTTATATACAAAAAATATAATATAATATAAAAAATGTTGTACAATAAACTATGGGCATGATTAAATTATTATCCTATTTAGAATCGGTATGTACATACCCAGCAATTTTGTCTATTCTTCATCGATTAGCCTATGAAGATATTGAGATCAAATTAGAAGTTGCTCGAAAATTATTAGCAATGATTTACATGAACCCAAATGCAGCTAAAACATTCGCTAAACAACCTGGTTGGCAAGACTGTGTAACACGCCTGTTAGTACACCGATTAGCTGAAGGAAAAACATCCCATAACAAAGATTTAATGAGTTTTGATGACCAAGATGTTCAAAAAAATAATAAAAAAATATTAAGATGGAGATCTTACCCTAACATTTTAAAAGCTAAGCATTCATCTTTGAAAAGATGGAATTCTATGTTTGAGTTTGAAGCAAACTTTTCTGATAATATCATTAACCAAAACTCAATATCGACACTAAAAAATTTTACTGACGCTGCTAATTTTATAGAAAATGAAATAAAAGGTTGGTATACAAAAAAAATAACCAAGGTATGTAAATATATCATGTTTTTTTTTAGGTGTAGCAGGATCCGTATCAGCAGTTGTTGTTGATAATCTTCAATATGCTTCAGAAAACTTAAGTTCAGCAGTGAATACAGTTGGTTTAGTTGTTAGTGACAATATTCAAATGGCATCTGATAATTTAGTACTGGCAATGAATAGTGTTAGTGGAAATATTCACTCAGCCACTAGTAATTTATCATTGGCTGTTACATCTGCATATTCAATATTTAAACAAAAAACTACTGAAATACAAGTAAGTTTAATGAATTAATTTGATGAATGTATATATTTTTCACATATTAATTTTGAAGGAAATTGGAGAAAGTGCCAAAGAACGAATAAAAAAATATGCTATGTACTCACCTCAATCTGGAAGAAATATCATTGATGAAGACAAAGCGCAATTAATGACAAAACAATTGTTGGTTGAGTTAGGTCTTGATGTAGATACTTACAGTATTAGTAATAGGTATGTTTGAGAAACATATTTTATTTATGCAATATTTTTTGAAGATCTACAAAAATTCAGGAATAAAATGCATTATTTATTATTTTATTTCACATATTTTATTTTTTATTTTATTTATGTTTATATATAAATGCTATTTACTGATTGTTGTAATTGTTATATATTTTTTTAATAAAAGACAATTTTTAATATTTTGTCTATTTAATGCATGTTTTTATAATAACATATTTATGTTTCAGATCCATATCTAGTAGTCTTGAAGATATATCATCAATTAAATGTTCAGTTGCTCCTGATAATCGCTCTATAAGCTCAGGAATTGCTATGTCTGATAATACATCATTAGCTTGTGAAGACGCCGAAAGCAGTGATCATAATGGCTTTGACAATATCAAGTAAATAATTTTTTATTTTTAATATTGGTTATTTTATATAAATTATCTCAAGTAAAATATATTACTTTAAAGTGGCTTAAATATTTTTAATTATTCCCTTATTAAACAGAAAAAATTACAATTTATTAAATGTTTCTACCTTTTAAAATAATATTATTAATTTTTATTTTTTTTTTTTATTTTTTTAATTATAATAATATATAATAAACTACTTTGTAAATCTTAAAAATTATTTAGTTATTAAATTTAGTTGTACCTATATATCTTAATTTAGTTTTAAGTTAAATATATCAGGTAAAATAATATTTAATATGATTTTTTTTATACTAATAATTAAAGAACTAAGCATTTTATTCAAATCATACTTTTTATTTTATAGTCCATGGCAAGAATATGCTAATACTAAAACTGAAAATAAAGAAAAAGATTTATGTTCGTTGGTAGAAAATATATTATTTGTTGTTATGTGGCGAGGAGTCAATATTCACAATAAAAATTGTTGGAAGGTAAATTATTTTATGTTTAATTTCTGTAATAATAAAAATATTATTGTTATGTATTCACCAATTTTAGGAACGCGGTCAAGTTATGGCATGCATAAATATGTTAAGTTTAAACAATATGTTATATTGTTCTCATTTAGAACTTAAGCTACATATTTTAGAAAAGGCTGTTGAAGCAGTATTAAGCGATCTTCATGATTGTGGTTCAACTGTTGAATGTGATCATGCTAAAATGGAAAATATTGGTCAGCTTATAGGATTGGTATATGATTTAGTTGTGTTGGATCCAAGTCCAAATTTTGATAAAAAATGTTCAGTAAAATTGCTTGATGGATGTATTAAATTAATTGAACAGTTATCTATTTTTGGAGATAATCAAGAACTTAATAATAAAGATATTGCCATGAAAACCTATGGTAAGATTTAAATTTTATTAGTTTTAACGATTTTAATATTTGAATATGACCATCATTCTTTTTTTTCATGCCAAATGTGCTTTATCGTTATTTCTCGTGTTTATTCACTATTTCATAACTGTTAGATGATAAATTCATTTAATAAAATATATATTTATTATATAAAAACATATCTGTATTACTCTCAATTAAATTTGTCTGATTTGGTTTCATCAGTTTCTGATGAAGCATTTAGACATGTACTATACTATTTTAAAATGTATGTTTACAATTCTTTATAATTAATATTAGCATATGGCATTAGCATAATTTATTTTAGTATTTTTACTCCACTTATTTTAAATAAAAATCCTTTAATTATTATTGGTATGGGTACCAAAAAAAAAAATAAATAAATAAATAAAAATAATATGAGTTTTTATTCAAGACAAGTCAGGTGTTATTATAATGCAGACATAATTAAGAGGACATCATATCCGCATGTGTTGTCTCCGTCTGACATACCGATAACATAGCAAATTTGTGTTCAATGATTCAAATGTAGTGATGTTAGCGTTAATATTAGAGTAAACCAACCTATAATCAAACTTTAAAGGAAGAACATTATCTGTGTTTTGTTGGTTGGGTTTTTCCGATATTTAAATTATTTAGCGAGTTACGATGGTTTTTTAATTGTTATATTTTACATACTCATAATACGCTTAAAAATTAAAATATTGGAAAAAAATCTACCAACAAAATACAAACAATGTTCTTCCCTTTATGTTTGATTATAGGCCTGTTTACTCTAATATTAACTCTAACATCTATACATTTGAATTACTGAACGCAAATTTACTATGTTGTACGTAGTCAAACGGTGACAACACATGTGGGTATGACATCCTCTTAAATGTACAATATTTTGTTGCTATTCTATTTTTCTATGGGATTATGAGTAACATTTCTCCATATGTATTTATAAAAATGGAAAACCGTTCAATTAAAGAACATGTATTATTTAATCAGCTTTTGATAAATATATTTTATGAAAGATTCTCATTATTTTAAAAAAAATTAAAGAACCCCCCCCCCCCAACTGTCTTTTGTAAAATGGTACATTCATTGATTATTAAAAAAATAAATGTATTAGTTTCAACCCTATTATATAAGAATAATTAAATATTGATAACATTATATGATGATATGATTAAATAATTGAAAATTTGAAAAATGTTTTGTTACTGAATAGTATGTTTTTATAAAGGGCTTTTGTTGAGCTGCTCTTCAAGTCCTAATATGGAAATTTGTGCTATGGCAACAGTCAAGTTACACACAATACTACAAACAAGTAATACAACTGTAATAGAAGTTGAATGTTACTTATTACGTTCAGCGAATGGCATTTTACAAAAAGCTCTTAAAGGTAAATAAAAATTAATATTTTTTTGTCAATAAGATTGGTAGTAATAATTTTAACATATAAGAATTTTGAAATATGATTTGAATTAGTTTTACTTTGAGAAATTACTTTCCAACATTTTAACTAAAAATTTTTTTAGAATTTATAGGGAAAAAATGATAAAAGTGAGAAATTTGTTCTAAAGTAGTCCTAATAAAAATTCAAATTAGTTTGAGAATTATTTTTGAATTAATAGATATTTTGTTATGTATGTTAGAAATAGTACATTTTTAAATCCTTATACTGGGTGTATGATAGATAGAGTCAGTAAATAAACATTTCTTATGCCAATAAGAATAATATTTATAATAAAATTAAAACATTTTGAAATTTTTTTTAGATGAGAACATGGAGCGTTATTCTTTTATTTTACCATTAATTAAAACACTTATTACTAAATTATCTGAACCACTTAATATCTCTAATTCTGAACTTCCAAATTTGACAGAAGTTTTGTACAGTGGTAATTTTTATGACAGATTTTTACCATATTGCTCCACTGAAGAATGGACTGTGTTTATCGAAACTAAGGTAAGTGTTAATTTTAAAAATTATTTTTACTACTATTTATATTGGGACAGTAAATAGTACACAGTGCCTAAAACTTAAAATGTTATTGCATAGATATATCCAGCATATTTTTAGAGGCAGGTATAAGTATGTATTAATTTGAAACCTAAATAATTTGCATTCTAAAAATTCCCCTATCCTTGCATTTACTTAAGTTTTGTGATAGGTTGTTGAACCATCATTTTGAAAAAGAACCGTTTGTATTACATGTTTTCTTAAGAATCTTCAGAAATAAAAGTAAAAAAAAATTTTTAATTTTTAAAATTTGCTTATTGACCTTAATAACTATAATATTTAAGAAAGTTGTACATATAATTTAATATAATTATTGATTTTACTAATTTAAATTAAATAATTTACACAATAGAAACATATACATTGTTCATTAAGATAATTTTATCTTAGATGTTAGTGTATTATAATATTTTTTAAATATGAGATTGTTGTATTGTTTTTGAATCAAATATTTTTAATAGCAATAAGTAAGGTTTGATTCACCCTGTTTCAACAAGATTTTGATATTGTTGTATCAGTAACATAAATATTGTTTATAGTACTTTTATTTTTTACAATTAAATTTAAATAAAATGGTTGGTCAAATTTAATACAAATCAAATGTGACACTTACATACTAGTATTAAGTAAAAAAAACACACATTTTTATATTTACATTTAAAAAGTGTGTTTTTATCACATTTTTTTTATTATATTACACCAGTGCTTTTTAATCATCTAGGATCTAGGTGATTACATTTTAATGTATTGATATGTGGATTAAATTAAATTTTAGTTTAACATAAAAAAAGAAATTTACATATTACATATAAAATACTATGTATGGTTAAATATAATATAATTACACAAATATTTCTTAATATTAAATTCATAAATTTATAATTTAAGTGACTTACCATTAATATTGGCAAACAATTGTTTTGGTATTTGATAACATTTATGATTTTATAGTATAATACATAATGATATCACACTATCTTCTCAAATAGACAGTACTCGAGCCAAGATGATAATATATTTTTAACATTAGTAAAGAAGTTTGTTAATTTAAAAATAAAAATAAAACAGTATTATATAATTGAATAACAATGCGATTTTATTATCTAATACTTTCAGTGATTTTCCATTGATTGTCAGAATATGTATGAGCATTTACATTTTGGTTTGAATTAGATTCATAATTTTTATGATTAATTGGAAGATTGTCATCTAATGAACTAAGGCTATCATTGACTTGAGAAGGAGATTCTTCATAGTTGAAACTAAAAATCTTTTTGGGTGCTTGAAAACCAGTGTCTGGCTTTTGTGTACTCTTAGTTATGTACTTCAAGTACGCATTTAGTTTGTCATTTACAACTACTTTTTTTTCCTTTAACTTATCATCCGAATTAGATGCTGATGCAGTATCAGTGTTTTCTGAAGATTCTTTATAACGTCTTTGTAATGTGCTAGATTGTGTTGTTTGTGTATCTGGACTTTGAGTGTTGTATTGGGATTGGACCATATGAAACGATTCTTTAGGTGATTTATTTACATCTCTACTATTTGCAGGTTCTCCATATGAATCTACCAATGTAAATTGAGAATTTTCTTCTGGGTATGAAACAGAATTTGATATACTGCTGTAAGAACCTTGGATATCTCCACTGTTTCCTTTGGGAGAACCATAAGTAATTGATGGTACTCTTGATAGTTCCTTATTTAAAGATTGTAAACCATATGTAACTGAAGGTATTGGTGCACTAAATTGAGTGTGAGAATTAAACAGACTTTCTATATTAAATGGGTCTATATCATCATTTTGAGAATTAGATCCAAATGAACTATATGAGCCGGATGTTGGGGCGTTATATGATGTTGAAGGTGCACTGTATGATCCAGAAGGTGAGCTAGGTGTACCATATGAATTGGAAGGTGCACCAGAAGGCGCTCCATACGAATTTGATGGTGGACTAGATGGCGCACCATATGAATTTGATGGTGGACTTGGAGGTGCACCATACGAATTTGAAGGTGCACTAGATGGTGCACCATACGAATTTGA
>NW_020273058.1:1433254-1536836 GCF_003268045.1 Sipha flava
GAATTTGAAGGTGCACTAGATGGTGCACCATACGAATTTGATGGTGGACTAGGGGGTGCACCATATGAATTTGAAGGTCCACTAGATGGTGCACTATACGAATTTGATGGTGGATTAGGAGGTGCACCATATGAATTTGAAGGTCCATTAGAAGGGGCTCCATATGAATTTGATGGTGGACTAGGAGGTGCACCGTATGAATTTGAAGGTCCATTAGAAGGGGCTCCATATGAACTTGAAGGTATGTTTGAAGGTGCTCCATAAGAAGTCGAAGGTCCGTTTGGAGGCGCTCCATAAGAAGATGAAGGTCCGTTAGAAGGGATTATTGATATAGATTGACTAGAAGATGGTGCGTTATAACTATTTGTTGGTACCCCATATGATGTTGCCGGTGGTGACGGTGCTCCATAAGAAGAAGATGGCAATGATGGTGCTCCATATGAAGATGAAGGTTTTGATGGTGCACTATAGGAAGAAGATTGTGACGGAACGTTATAAGTTAATGAAGGAAAAGATTTAGAGGAAGTTAATCCAAATGAAGAAGATTGTGTTAGTGAAGGTGCTCCATAGGAAGATGAAGGTGGAGCTCCATATGATGGTGATGGTGGGGCTCCATATGATGGTGATGGTGGGGCTCCATATGAATTGGATGTCGGAGGTCCTTGTTGAGCTGCTGATGGTGCTCCATATGAAGACGAGGGGGGAGGTCCAAATGAAGGTGAAGAGGGCGCTCCATATGAGGTTGATGGAGGTGCCCCATATGAACTTGATGGTGGTGCCCCATATGACGATGATGGTGGGGCTCCATATGAACTTGATGGTGGTGCACCATATGTCGATGAAGGCGGAGCTCCATATGAACTTGATGGTGGAGCACCATATGAAGATGATGGTGGAGCTCCATATGAAGATGATGGAGGTGCTCCATACGATGATGATGGTGGAGCTCCATATGAGGATGAGGGAGGTGCCCCATATGATGATGATGGCGGAGCTCCATATGAGTTTGATGGTGGTGCCCCATATGACGACGATGGCGGAGTTCCATATGACGATGATGGTGGTGCACCATATGAAGATGATGGTGGAGCTCCATATGAACTTGATGGTGGTGCACCATATGAACTTGATGGTGGTGCACCATATGAAGACGATGGCGGAGCTCCATATGACGATGATGGTGGTGCACCATATGAAGATGATGGTGGTGCACCATATGAAGACGATGGAGGTGCTCCGTATGAATTAGACGGTTTAGAAGGAGGTCCATAAACAGGTTTTGGTGGTCCAAAAGATGGTTTTGTTGGAGGTCCATATGATGGTTTTGGTGGTCCATATTTTGGCTTTGGGGGTGGTCCATATACTGGTTTTGGAGGTCCATAACTTGGTTTTGGAGGTCCATAACTGGGTTTTGGTGGACCATATTTTGGTTTCGGTGGAGGTCCATATTTAGGTTTTGGCGGTGGGCCATAAGCTTGTTTAGGTCGTCCACTAGATTTTGGTGGTCCATAAACAGGTCTTGGCCTTGATTGTTTTGGTGGACCATATTTTGAAGGAGGTTCTCTTCGTATTCTTACATGTGATTCATTTCCAGCTTCTACTGCGCTGTAGACACTTATGAAAGTAGTGAGTAGAAATATCTGTAACAATAATAAATACTTCCTTAATTGAAAATCAATGCAAGTAGAAAATCTGCGGTTTAAAATACTATTGAAAATGTCAAAAAATCAATTGAAGTGAAAGTATAGTTACGAATAGTATTTCCTATCAAGGAAACATAAGTAATAATGATTAAAACGTAGATGACATTTTTGGAAACCAAAGATAATATAATTATTTTCAGACAAATGTCCTATTTTACATTTCTATAAAGATAAATTTGTATTATGTTCGTTTAACATGTTATTTATAATAATATACCATATACACACTACCTTTATATTTTCAAGAATATTGAATCATCATCTTTTTTTACATATTTGAAAAGTTATAAGATAATTATCATCAATATATTATTAAAGTATGTATTACAATTGTATTCAGAGACGTATTTAGAATTTTGACGCTTCGGGTACAGTTTTATTGCCACCCCTACATGTATACGTATATGATTTTCAAGAAAGGTAATATTTATTATCTACGAATTTTACGCGATCAACTTTTGATAGTATTATTATGAAAATAAAAATCGCCATGTGGTCACTGCGCAAAATTTTAAAACATTAACATTTTTCAATTGACGAATGAAAAAAGATGATGGTTACAAAAAAATGCTGCTACTCTTTGATTCCAAAAAAATCTACCGCCCGGGACGACGGTACTCACTCGCCCCCCTTTAATACGTCCCTGATTGTATTGAATAAATAGAAACAATTATATGATAATTTTTTTCTCAATATTGAATGTTTAAGATATTCAAAACTTATAACAGTATCAATTGTGTAATAGTATTATAATGTCCTGCATTCAGAATCATCTTTTAAATACCTTTTTCATTACTTTCAAATTTAAACCAATAATTCAACACTCGGAATCAGTAACATCTGATAGTAACAGAGATAGTATAATAAGTATAATAGTACCCAGACAGATTTTTTATTGCTTATTTTTACGTTAGCTTATATTTTGTTGCATTATAGTTTTTTTTCTTAAAAATATTGTTTAGGTTTTTATCGTATAGCAAAAATGTTGATTTTAATCATTAGTTAGTATGACATATGTGAAATGTTGTTTATACGTATTATATGTTTAACTATAATGTTGTAGGTATTATATGTATGTTTATGAAAGGTATTGAAACGGAAATGATGCTGATAAATAGTTTATTTCATTAATCAATGTTAATAAAAATTGCTTCAATATATTTTTGTTTTTAATTGTTTATATTTTATGCAAGAGTATTAAAAGTGACCGAAATATCCGTTATTGTTTTTTATAATATTTTTTAATTTTGTGGCTCATATGAAAGTAGAATAATGAGATCGGGGAATCGTTATGAATTACAGCACACAGATAGGTAGATATTCCGGATGTTCAAGACAACATTTCTGACCACTGGTACTGAATAAATAACTATAGTTGATGTTATGCTGACCTTCATTTACTGGCACCGATTCTTTGACCAATGTTTATGATCCCCTGTTTTTCTTCTTTCTTGTGAGTTTGCGAATAAGTAACCATATTCACAGTTTTAATTTTTTGTCAATACAAGTTACAAAAAGAAAAACTTTTGCTCTCAATAAGCATTAAGAGGTTCACATATATATGATATAAGTATATGTAATGTATTTAATTTATATATACATTCATTGACATATTGCAAATATTGGTGTTGTTTTCCTAAAGTAATCAAGAACCTGGCAAATGTTAAATCTATTTAAAATACTTTATAATTTTAACTTAATAAAATTTAACTAATTAAATTATTTAAAGTTAAGAACAGTTACTATTTAAATTAAAAGAAAACTAGTTTCAAGAAAACCGTTTATAATATGAAATTATGTTTTAGTTTTCTTATTGTGTATTTTTACATTCAAATAACCGTGTAATTCTACATCTGCACAGTGCACAGTTACATTTACTGAGCTCGTTTATACTATTGTTTTCGTCTTCTCATATTTTAATCTATATACTATTTCAATTTTTCAATGCGTGTATCGAGTAAATAAGATTTGTCTTTGAAAAGACAAATAAATTGCATTTCAAATATTATACAAACGATATTAATTGACATATGTGAAAAACAGAGTTACACTTTCACTGGAATCATTGTTATTCATTTTTATAGAACAGTATTATAATATAACATTGACGGACTATCTGTTCTATTATATTCAACTAAATAAAACATTTTGGAGTTATACGTTTTTAATACTTTGATTATATTAAAGAAAGTTAAATGAGATAATTACATATAATAAATCAACGGACTTTTTAATTAATTTTTTCTTATTTTATAATTCGCTTGAGTTTACAGTTTATATACGTTTAGTTTTCAAATTATTTATTCTATTTAGTTTTTCAATTTTATAAATTCTCGTTTCGACTTTAAATTTTTCTTAATAATATTTCCAATAAACAGAGAAATTAATAAGAATAATGCAAGAATATACACAATAGATAATCAAAAAATGTTTTTATAATAATTTAATAAATAAATTACAACAATATTAACAATGATTATATAGAACCTTACAAATCCTCAAGTATTTACGAATTAATACCATTTACTAAATATTTTATAATATATGCAAAGTTTGAGTAAATTACATTTTAATCCAATTTATTTTAGTTCGATATTTTGTTTGTATAAAATATTGAATACTTAAATACATTTTTATCATATGATTCACAACACTACCTGTAATTTATCTTTCATTATACGTCAGTATTTCCTTGAAAATTTAATAAATCCTTGATTTTTAGTTTTTATAAATTAGTATTTGAACATCGATTTAAAAATTATAATAATAATAATAATAAATGATAGAATAGTAGAACTCATGTTTAGAATGTTGATTGTTATAATATTGTACAAAAATATGATTTTTTTTAATCATATTTTCATTTGGAAGAAAATGATCAATTTATTTAAAGTTGTATCAGTTGTTAATTTAAACCTATTTTATAATTGATCATATCCTTTTTAAATTTTTTTTTAATATTTGTATTCATAGATTATTTTTTATAAGTAGGTGTCTATATCGAATTTTAAACACTTTAAATTTTTTGGATTAACCTGATTTTCGTTTAGAACTATCTATTTTTTTAATGATAGTTTAATTTCTTTTAAACATTATAATACATAAGCCTATTATTCATTTTCGATGATATATGCGAAGAAAAAAGAATATGGTAATTGTATTTTATCCAGAATTTATTTCCAATTAATTAGAATAATTTGTATTAATTTTACTACAGCTATATGTTAATTACAAATAAATAATCAGATCTGTATTTATGCAAATAAAAAACACTTAATGTTTTAGGTGTATTATAAAAATTATTGAATTTTAAATACTTGTATATTCTAGTTATATTTTAAAGTTATTCATAAAACAAAATAATATAAATGCACAAATCTATAAAAAATTGTTTTAATTTTTATAATCGTTCAATACCAAACAAATACATATTTATCAAGTATCAACTACTACATTTAAAAAAAAAAAAAAATTTTAAAAAAATCATAATACATTTTATGCAATTATAAAAAATAGAAATTCATTAATTCGTAGATAAAATAATAATTAAAATTTTATTATATAATTTTGTAATAGTTATTATTTAAATTCAATATTTTATATTGAATTTAAAATAAATGTATTTTTAATAGAATATACATCATATTAATTATGAATAAAGAAAATATCAGAACTGGCTGCATTATATTACTTTCAAAACCCATAATATTTTTGTAAGTAGGTATACTTTGTTTCCGATTTTGGTCTAAATACATATTTTAAATGTATTCACTCACCTGTAGCTTCTAGTATTCTATGTAATTCCTAATATAAGCAATTAGGTATTTTTTATTATCCTTTAATTAAAGTGCAGAGTTCAAAATGAATAATACATTAGTTACAGGTACAAGTAATTGATAACTAATAAGATTCCGAGAAAAACCGTGAAAGTACCTATAAAATATTAAATTCATATGTCAAACTAGAAATGGGGGTCTTCTTTCTTTTGTCGTAAACGAAAAGTGAAAACAAATAGCTTACCTTCGTGTGATTTATGTGTTTTTATTTATATGAGTTCTTATAAAATATTAAAATGTCTACTTTTGTGGGTTGATTTTCCATTGTACTTTATATTATATTTCCTTTATTTCAAGAGCTCAAAATGACTTGCTATTAATGTAAACCACGTGAATAATTAATTTAACTAGATAATTGTAAAAAAGTTTACATTTTTAATGAATGTTAATAATTGTTTTTTGCCTGTATATAATAATAGAACAGTTCTTATATATAAATAGAAAAAATTATTGTAGGAGGTATAGTAGGTGCTACGAGTATGATTGGATATTTTTTTAATGAAATATAATTAAATGTACACGAGAAAAATATTAATTGCAATTTAAATAATGTTCATCAATTTTATCACTATTTATCATTATTATTGGTTATCAATGATAAGTCATAAAATAATTTTGAACTAACTTACATCAACCATTTGTTGATTTCGAGGAGTTATTGATGGTAAACCCCGTTCTAAGTGATTACTTTACTTCGACTGATAGAGAAATTTAAATTATAACTTATAATTCAATAATAATATGTTGGTATTTAGTTCAGTGTACACGAATTTCCTTCTAAATCAAGGTAGGTTACCTTTTTTTTATTCCAATTGCCTCCGGGCTTTAAGGAAAAAATTCGAATACACTGCTCCCATTTAAACATTATACATTTAAACACTTTACTTGAATTATTGTCTCCCACGTAACATTACCCTAGGATATAGTTCATGTTTTGAATTGATACATCAACTATAATTTATTGTTATAAAAAATTTCGCATGTAGCATACACTTAACACGAAAAAACTTTTATAACAAGCAATTATCTTTAATTTGCTTCATATTTTTCATATTTCCCATTAATTATTTAAACTTAATTTTATTGAATGTATTAATTAATTATAATTTAATGTATGTTGGATCGATTCTGCGAATGACTTATTACTATTAATATGTGCCAATTAAAAATAAATCATTATTATTAATTTTAATATTTAATAATTACTATTTTTTATTTTATATTTAACTTTTAATATGTGTCTTGTTTTTCACAACATTATGGTACACTCTTTGCCCTAATAGGGGTTAATAAATAAATATCTGTTGCCATTTTAGTCTTTAAACTTGAAAGTATATACAGCGCATAAATAAACTGTTCAAATTTTATATATTTATATTTTATTGATCTACAATTATTATGTGCATATATTACTGATAGATATATTATATATCAAAGGCGGCCAAAATTTTTTCGGCTACGATCTACTAAAAATATACTTCACCTTTAAAGATCGACTTTCTTGGAAAAAAATTTTTATTATTAAATAATTATAATTATTATGAAACATACTTGCTTAAAGTGTATATAAACATACACAAAGTATTATAAACTAATTACTAATTACTAAAAATAATATATTATACAGATAAAACTTATCGACAATTTGTTAATAACCACCACGATTAATTTTCGTGCAGGTGGCCTAAAAATAAATTCTAACATGATGGACTCTGAAATCGTCCGCGATCGATCGTTTGACCGCCCCTGTTATATATTATGACATATATTACAACATATGTTAAGGGGGTTAGGTTAGGTTAACATACGTTATAATAATTTACGCGTGCGTTTATGGTATATTAATTCTATATAGGAGGCAACTCGAATGCGCTGATAACCATGTTACCTGTTTATTAATTTAAATGGTTTTTAATTTTTTTATAGTTTATGAATTTACTAATGGTTATAGTCTGTTGTCTAGTTTAAATCTATATTACCTCATATAGATTTAAATAAAAAAACCAATAATTTTTATCATGAATTTTTAACTATGTTACAAAGCTCCTCTTTGATTTCATCATAAAAAACCAAACTTTTTTCGTATTAGTTACAATTTTTTTAAATACAGTTAATTACTGAAAAATAGTGATGTTTGTGAGGGTTTTTATAGGATTTGAAATGTGAACAATCAATTTCAAGTCTAGGGCGACCAGCTAATATAAACATTTATAGAATTTTTGTTGTATACGAAACAATTTTCAAAGTTTTAGATTTTGCTATTTTAAAATAGTTGTAGCAAAAAAGTCTTATCTGTTGTGTGTTAATAATTTTGATAAAATTGATTCATATGTATCTTTTAAAATTGTAATATTTTTAATTTCTTAAAAAAGTCCCAGAGTATTTTGTATTAATAATCTACAAATGGAAAAATGTATTAATTTAAATTTAATTACTTTAATTTATACATCATGCATTTATTCTACCGTTATATAAATAATTATTTTATGTATATGATATTTCTTCAATGGAGCTTTACGCAACCTTCGTAATTTACTCGTTTTGATTAAATGTATTTATTTTTTTTAAAGTTTATCATTGTTAATTTAACTATCAATTTTATTATTAGAAAAATATCTTGTTTTATCTTAATACTATATTTATATTAATTATTTTAACTTATTACAAGTGTATACTATAGTATGAGTATACATTTTGGAGATCAATTATTATTTCTTGTAATTTTTATTTAAATCATGTGCGTAGTCTCAGTTATACTCGTAAGTATCCTATCCTTTGTGTTTCAGAATATTTACTATAGTCGTATATATATTTGTTTGAATTATTTTTAAAAAATTTTAAATCGTCTAGTTATTAATTAGTCATATACGTAGTTTTTATTTAATGGAATAAAATGGGAAAAACTATATTATTTTCTTGTAGAGTGTTGTAATTTTTAGAATAAATGTCATGTGATTGTGTTGATACATTACAATAAATTTCTACACTTGTAATTTCACTTAAAAGCTTAACTATCCGTTTTTTATTATTTCTTGTAAATAATAACATACATATTGTATTACTTGTATAAAAACTATTAAATTACTTTTAATTCTTCAAATAAAAGTGTTATCACTGGGTGGCTTCTTTATCAAGCTTTATTCATGTCATTAATAAATTAGCAAATACCCTTATTGGTGCCAGTATGGCACAGATTGTGTGTGTGTCAAAAAATTACTTTTAAAAAATTAAATAGAAACTGTCTGTAAATAATCGAATATATTTTTCTAAATTGTATTACTATAAATTATAAAACTATTAAATATAACTAAAATTGGTTGTAATAATGAACATTGGTGGTTTTTATAATACTTTAAATTTTTGATTTTTTTTTTTTCAATTTCCAAATAATAAATAATACCTTTTACATTAAACATTATTCAGTTTGATTTAAAGGATATATAAATTGATGGCTCATTACCGTATTATTATCGTTTAATATTACGTATCTTTGAATGGTAATTTTCGATAATCTAGTTTCTTGTGACATGAAAGTTTTATATCTCATCGATGTTCAATAATATACCAAAAATATACCATCATTTGTCCATTATTACTTAAAACGTTAACGATGCAGTAATGTGTTATTATTTTACTTACTGTTTGAACAATCTGTTTGGTCATCATATTGTTCTAATCCACGTTTAGGCAGTACTCTTGAAAAAAATAGACTACACAGAGTGTGATTTCTGAACGGTAAAAACTACTATATCAACAATAAAAACAACAACAACAACAACAACAACGACGACGACGATGACAACAGAAACGGGAAAAAACGACAACGACAGTTTAATGGCAGCTATATCGGACAGTAATGTAAAGTACACACTATTATCTTAACAACACGTTTCGCGCGCACTGGACCCGATATAGTTGATGCAGCGGCGTCCTGGAGCTCACTGCTTGTACGGAGCCGTCAATGAACGTCTTCTTCTCTCTCGCAAACATTCTAGCACCCGGAACTTACTTTCCCACTTACACACGGCGAAATGTGTACAACACGCATAATCCCATAAACCCACTGAACATATTTTTTTTTTTTAATTTCGTCGCTTAATTGATATGTAGCTGACCGTGAATGATACACAGCCGTTTTCAGTTCCTCAGTCCGTTACCGCCAGGTTAAGACTTTCATCGCGTCAAAAGAAAGCCACGGTATTGAGTCACGTTAATTAGAGGATTGTGTTTAGATGGTGCCTAACTGTGAAACAGTGATGGACCAGTTTTAGGCACAAAAATTGCCTAAACAAAATAAGAAAAAAAAAATGCACTACGCGTCGTGTTTTCACTTATAATTATATATGAGTTTGTCTCCGTTCTGATATATATTTTTATACGGATTGTTATGTTTAATTTTAGTAATAATCCTATTAATGTCATGAGAAATGTTTAGTTATGTCATTTTACACGGTTTAACAAGGAATTATAACGTGATGTTTTCTTATTCTTGAAATTGACGAGATTATATCCCGTAGTTGGTGTACAGACAAATCGGACAAATCCGGTATCGTTTTAATCGTATATGAAAAATAATCACAACAATTCTTTTGTGTACGTATGTTAAAATCCGATTTTATATTTAACAGTTATAAGTACCTATGTGAATAGTAAATATTTTGTGGTGTACTAGATTTCGTCGTTCTGTATTATGGGAAGTACATTAATTTTACGAAAATAAAATAAAACTCATAGGTATTGTTTTACTCATTGTTATAAGTTGTATAAGTTATATAGTTGGGATATTTTAATACAAAGTTATTGATGTTGAGTATATTTATTGATATCTTAATTTCACTATGACTAGTTTAGTCATTACATACATCATTTAATGTTATATCATTTCAAAACTATGTAGATTTTTAGAAATGTATAGTTCAATATTATGGAAGTAAGATTTTGGTGATTACTATTATGTTAAAATATTTCGTTAATAATAATTATTGTATTCGATGATTCGTACATTTAAAATTCTGTGATTTTATCTGTTCTCGACACTTGCATTTTTTAAATTTTAAATTTGAAAAAATCTATTATTCAGTTAAAATAAATATACTTAATATGTCGATTTAGTCATGAACGGTATACATATCAGTTATTAAAATATGACAATAAAATTGGTGCATTGCAATATATATATATTTCCATTGTAGATTTGATTTAGAATTCAAATTTTTGAGTTATTTGTTACTTGTAAAATTCTTTGAATTAAAAACTTATGTATACTTTATGCATAAATTAACCCAAATAAGTTGTGATTTGAAGGTTTATAAAATGCTAAAACATTTACCTAAATGTTAAGGCTTTAATAAATTTAGGAAGTTAACTTTGCTGCAGATGATATAAAATAAGTTATAAATTACATGTTTCATTACAAGTATTGTGTATTATGATACCAAATTATCTTTAATTGGTATTCACCAGCCTTCGGGTTTTAATCAGCATTTCCACTCTACTAATTATGACAGCGCAACCCTCTGTATCATGTAACTCAAATTTTCAACGGTATTATTAAATATGTCAACAATATAAGACGTTAAATCTTTGATTACTCAAAATTACTTTGTAACATAACTTTAAATTTTTCTTTAAATCTAATTTACAGTATATTTATTTTTTATGTATAACTTATCATGGCGTTAATAGAACAAATTATTATTTTTATTAATTAAATGAATCACTTAATTTTGAATAATAAAATTTATTTTTATTACATCCTTATATATTGTATTGGATATTTGAATCAATGCAATTTTTATATTGCAATCACTGCAGTATAATTGTTACTACTGTTAATCGTGTTGAACGTCTTACATAAATATGTATAAAATTGATTTTTATTCTTAAATATAATGTATAAACATGTATATGTAATGTATATTTGAATTCAATATAACCATTTTCAATAAATTTATACAATGGATAAATCACATAAAATTACATATAACGTATTCAATAATATTAACCAATATGTCATAAAATTGTCTTTAACGTAATACATCGGTAACAAGTAAAAATTTTGTTATAAACGTATAAATACATTAGAAATTATTTTTCGGTTTTGAGCTTTATTTTCATATTTAAATTACTATACTATCAAAACATTCCAAACACATTTGCCAGTGTTTAATTTCTATAATATTTTGTTAATATTTTCATGATAGTTACTAAAAAAGTATTGAATAATTTAAGTATAATGTGTACTCGAAAATGGTAACTTTGAATAATACCTTTGAGAAAATAAGTTTTTATTTTTATAAAAATAAAAGACTAACTAAAAGCCATTTAATAAAGATAGTTTTACCCATCTAATAAATATATTTTTTTGATGTTTCAACGCTCTCTTCTATATATATTTCATATAAATACAATTTTATACATTTTTCAATAAGAATATTGTTCCAAATACCATTGTCCAATCATTTTTCCATACGAATAATATTCTTCTTCAGGAATGATATTCGTTTCGTTTATTTCAATTCCATTGTTCCGATGTAACGCGCAATTCTAGCGAAAGTGTTCCAGTGTGTATGGTATCATATCCTCGTACAAACGTTATGCGTGTATTACGGCAAAGTCATCTTTGACGAATTTTCTATAGACAAAAAAAAAAGGTGATAGGAATAGTAATAATAATAATAATAATAATAATAATAATAATAATTTAGGTTTATAATCAAAATGATTGCACTTGGCGTTGTCGATACGTTTTGCAAATAGGATGGAATTTTATCATACAGTCAACTATAGGGATTATAGTTAGTGTGTACACTGTGCTATATGGGTGGTAATTTACTAATCAGGGGATTCACGTAGTATCAAAATAGATGATATTGAAATGTGATGGCTTCCTTTCACTGGAAAAATACACCATTAGCAGTGGCGGCGGCGGCGGCATGTAATCATAACAATATAACGATGTGTTTCTCACGGTGTCTGGCCACCATTATCGATGAAGGGGTCACGAGAGGTTTCTGAAAGTGAAATCATTGTTTTTTGGACGGCACGACCTAAGTCAGATTTTTATTCGGGTGTAGCAAGTGGACATAAATGAATAGAAAGCTATGCACTATATGCTTACTCAAGTCTGTATAGCCGAATTTGCAATTATACTTATTTCCACCTGTACAGCTTCATTCCCTTGGCGTGTTAAAGTTCAGAGTTTTTGGCAATAACGCACTATTTGATTAATAATTATATAATAAATGTCATTATATGAGGTCCTTGACATTTAATTAAAAATAACTTATTGGACCAAGCTGAGTCCCTCAATTGTAGAACATGTATTCACCTACAGTTTCACCAGTCTTGAATTAGCATTGTCTTCCATTCACCAACACCCTCATTCTAATAGAGAAATTCGTTGTTTGTCATAACTGACACATTAAATGATTGCATAGTTACCTTTGACCCTTTGAAATATGTATTTTAAATTCAAATCACAATGGGTAATATTCATAAAACATTGTCTTGTCACACCCGTAAAATGGAAAGTACGGCCATCGCCATGTGATTGATATGTGTTCATGACGAATTTGTATTTTGTTTGTATGCAGGTATCAGACCTTTGCAAGGATTACCGAAGATCAATGAATGCAGAGATTACTGAGTCGATGAACACATTTTGGGCTGAATGCTATGAATTATACAAAAACGCCTTAGATACCAGGAATATGCTTGTCGCCGAAAGTCGAAAATCATTTCAGGTAATTAATTAGTACTTGGTAGGTAGATCATTTTTATTTTTTTCATTCAATTATTATGTTCGTGGGTTTGATTTATTATTATAAGACTCTATTATAATTTGATTTCATAATCTTATACTCTCGAAGACTCTGCGTAATATTGCGTATAATAAATTCAGTGACTTGTGCATTTTGCTTAACTTTTGGAAGCCTTACCATACAATTATAATTACCGTATACTTTCTATTTTCAAATATTATTATAACTAGTAACTATAGTTGCTTTCAACTTATAAATATTTTTTCCTACGTGGTTATTAATAAACATAACTTAGTTTATCAGTTAGGTAGTTGATGCGCGATTATTCTGTTGCGGTTATTAAACTCACTTTCATTCGATTTTACCTGAAACTCTAACCTTATATTTAATCATTGTTATTATTTAGACGGTGATACTAGAGCCTTATAAGAATAAAAAACAGGAAGAAGAATCAAGAATATATTTAATGGAAAATCAGAAAAAAGCTCAAAGATTATTAGTGCGTGCAAAATGGAGACAGATAAAAGGATATCTGTGCGGAGAAAGAGGACCCTGGAAATCAAGGTTAGTATGATGGTTTTTATTTTTTCTGGAATGTACAAATTTTTGTTTTAATATCCCATTTAAATATAATTTCTATACAATATATCGTTACATTTATTTACCCTAATTTATTTTTAATTGCAATGGGATTTTAAGTGTATGAGATTTTTATATTATAATTTCACAGTTTATACTATATGTAATAGTTGCATCGAACGTTTTCTGAACGCGCTTAGGTGTTCAGTCACAAATAAATTTAGTCACAATACAAATTGAAAAGAAAGTAGTTTAACTTTATTAAATGTCTGAAATACTACAAATGCTTAAAAATTAATATAATTAATATAAAATGTTCCGACTGTTACGTAAGGCTCTGACTGTAAAACAAGACTGACTCGCCTGTGTTATACACAACGAGTCCTGGCACCGTCCGGCCGAAAGGGCTTGCTCAGCACATTCCGTTTAGGCCGGCGATGGTGTACAATATTACTACTACTAATACATACATTCTACATATAATAAGTAACCAGGGGTTTTTAGTATTCATAACAAAAGTATAGTTTTTTATGACGGACAATTTTTAAGGAAATTTTTAACATTGATAGTTTTTTGGTAATTTTCATTTACTAAGTGTATTATTTTATATGATACTAATTGTGTATCAGTAACTGTTCTGTGGACTTCTATATTAGCACTTGACTGTTAATTTATCATTAAAAACTTTTGTTCTAAGCTTTTTTCCTTTGTTGCAATTGAATATTAAGTAATAAAATTGTACCCGCTGGCATAATAAACTTTAATTAATACCATGTTAAATAATATGATTTTTGGTAATCCAGTATACCCCTATTTTGTATAAATAACTTTTATGTTTCCTCTTTGTTAAGCACTCATGATGCAAACATTATTATAGAAATGCGTTCTTGTTAATTCAAATTAAATACTTTTCAGGTTTTTATTGGATTATTTCTTAATTAAATAGAGTCTATTACGAAGATATACTTATTGAAAAATCTCTTGAGATAATGAAGATAAACAAATTTAGTAATTTTATACGATTAACGGGGATAAGGAGGATAAGGACTACAAATACAGTAGTCACTTGATAATTCGAAATTCAGGGGATTAAGCTGAAAATTCGATTTATAGAGGTTTTCGATTTACGGAGTGTTCGAATAATCCAGGGAAAAAAATTAATTCGAATTAAACAGAGGTGAAAAATGATATGCATCTATTACATTTATTAATTGAAATTTATTTATTATACATATTATATATTATATTTTACATTTTAAAGAAATCTGTTCTTTTTTTTTTTTGTGTTAAATTGTTGGCCACAATCTGGTCCATAGCGTTATTTAACTTACTGAAAGCATTGGAAATTGTATTGCATCCTTTTTCGTACGTTTCAGAATGCTCGAAAAGTTTTCACAATCCTGACATAAAAATGGTAAAATGATACGATTAAAATCTAGATTAGGTAGGTAAGGTACGATCAAATTTATAAACTACGATAATATTTAATTGCCGTGCTTAATAATTTCATTGCGAGTACGTCAAATAGATGTACATATGAATATACTTTATACGAACGTACGTATAATCGTGTTAAAGAAAATTTGAATTAAAGAGGTTCTGGAAAAAAAATTTGAATTGTAGAGTGAGTCCTACCAACAGACATTTCGAATTATCGAGAGGACTGGAATACATGTATTTTCTTCTAATTATAGAGGTTTTCTCAGGGGACTAAGCGTTTAGTTCGATTTATGGAGTTTATCGAACTATCGAGATTCGAATTATCGAGTGACTACTGTATCTTTATTTTAATTACATTTTTTTTTTACTACGAAATGTAAAAAATTACTTTTACTAAATTTAAAAAGTTTATTCTTCTAAAAATGTTAACGTTTTAACTTTTTATTAACTTTCTAATTTTATTTTTTATTTTATAGAAAAATATAATACCTATTATTAAATACCATTGATCATAATAATATCATAATATAGTATACTATAGTATTATATTATAATCAATATTAATACCTACCATAATAGTGGTTTGAAATTATAACGAGATAAGATAATACTATTATATTTAGTATACTATTTATTTTTAAATAAATAAAAAAATATTAAATTATTAAATTAAAACTAGTGTCATTAAAATATGAATATTTGTGTTTCTTTAAATTTCTTAGCTCTGAATCTAATAGAAAAATAAAATTTGATTGACTTTATTACTTTAAAGAAATCGCGATGTGTATGTATCAGGGATGACCAACCCGCGACCCGCGGGCCGCATGTGGCCCATCTTGGAAAGTTTGTGGTCCGCAAGATTTATCAAACATTTAGAAAAAAAATTAATTTTTGTCCCAATAAAATATTCTGGAATGCCCGCACAACGCGGAATCCGTATTATTAACAACGTAATCGCAACAAACTGTTTGATTTATCAACAAAATCTTTGTTCCCTAGTATTGTCGATGAACCATGTTATGCAAGTAGGTAGTCATAAAAATAGTGAATTACATTCGATCACATGCGCTTCCGCACCGACAATTTAAAGAGTTCTTGAAAGAATTGGATTCAGAATACGGTGATAAAAACAATAATAATTCATTCTGTTTATTTCAAATAATTAATACACCAACACTTATTTTGTAATAATAATTAATCCGGTTTAAAATGTTTACTCCAAATTTTTTTTGTTTTGGGGCAAAATACTAATATAATTTTATGTGTGGCCCGCGGGACCATAATGCATTTTCAAAGTGGCCCGTAAGATTATTTGGGTTGGCCACCCCTGGTTATCTACGATAGACACTTTGTCTATTATAAACACTTTTTTGTAATTATATGCTTCTGTACTATTTATCTAGTTTACAACATTTAGATCGGCTTGACAACAGTTTGTTTTTAGACTGTTGTGTAGTAACTAAAGAAGTTTTTACCGCGAAGAAGTTTCCTTCTACAGCACAAGGGAGATGGTTGTTTATTTTCTATGATCTAAATATCAGTATTTTTTTTATCTAAGACAATTTATTAACTGTGAAATTTAACATTGCGATAAAATATTTCTGCTATCAATGCATGTCTCATGATTCAGTGCGACTCAGGTACCTACTTCACTTTTACAAATAGTGTTTATTTAAAGATTTAGTCCTAACTGGATATTTGTATCTATTTTTTTCTGTAATTGGAATTTTGAGAGTTATTTAAATAAGTATACAATAAATAAATTGTGTGTGAATTCCGTTTAGTAATTTTAATAATTGCTTCATGGATATTAAGTACCTAGAAAGTCGAACTAAACGATCTTGATTAGGAATATAAATATGTGGTATGTCTTATTAAAAAAAATTTTTCTTAGAGATGATGAATCGAGTTAAGTTTTAGGGTTGGGCTTGAAATACCTTTATGTACTTAATTCATAGATATATTATTTGATTAAATTATTTGTTTGCCAATTTTTAATCATAGTTATTCATTGTTTATAATTGTGAACCATTTTGTGTAAATACTCAGTTTTTATGCGTTATAAGATTGATTATCTTATTATAAAATCTCAAATAATTTTGGATGCAATCTTCACCAATATTTTTTGATTTTAATGATAATTGTATATAATATAGGATTAAAAAAAAATATATATATATATATTGCCAAGTATATGTATATTCATTTATATTTTTACAGTTTATCATTTAAAAAGAAAATGTATATAATTTAATCGTATCTACTCTACATAAATTAAATTGGAATTTATAGCCAAGTATACATGTGAATTAAATGTTTATCAATAACCAGTTTTAGTCGTTTTAGTTTCGGGCACAGCGAGCGTATTCTTCAGTGGTTTAGTGACCGTAGGCGCATACCTGACTGGTTCAACTTCAATGGTGTCTACTTTGATAGTTTCTACGTCGTCGGTTGAGACTGATGGTACGAAAACGGCTTGTTGTGTGTCTGATTTCTGCACAAATGCGTTGAATCCGTTCGTTGGATCAGCTGTGTAGTCTACGGTTCTTCTGGAGCCATCGGGTTCGATCAAACTGTATCTGCCTTTCACGATATCACCATTTCGGGTTTCTTGTTGGCTTTTAGAGTCACCGGTAATTTGATCTTGGACTTCGTATGCAAAGGAGTATGAAGGGTTTGGCTGTAATTGAGCTTGAGCAGGTACCACTTGTACAATCTTAGCCACCGGAAGTGCCGGTGCGACTAGTTTAGCGGGAGCTACGGGAACAACTTCAGCTCGAGCAGTTGGAACGGCTCTGGCTGGTGTAACAATTTTGGCTGGTGCTGTAGCGACGACTAATTTGGCTTCTGGTTCTGTGTATGCCACCACCGGGGCTGATTGGTAAAACGGTTGCAAATAAGCCCATGGAACAGGTCCGTGTGAGGTTAATGAAGATGTAATGTAAGTTGGCACGGTTCTGATGAAGTCGGCGGAAGCCATGGCAGCTACTAAAGGCAGGATGATGAATACCTAGAAAATATTAAATTATTTTTTTGTTTAAATTATGCTGGTGAATTTTCGTTTTCTTGATCACAGTCAATTTTTTTGATTATAAGATATATATTTTTCACTTACCTTCATGTTGAAGAAGTTGTGTTTTTTTTTTTTAACTGTGAATATTTCTTGTTTATTACTGTTTGTGGTGGTTGATTGTGATGTGATTGAATCTTCAGTAGCACCCGTTTTTATATTGTTGTAAAAGACCCTAGTACCCCACCATTTCTAAGGACATATCGTACGTGTGGACAAATATAATTCATATCGATGAATATGATAATACAATTCTGTCACCGTGATTAGAATTATATTATATTCATGTCTCAAATGACCATGATTCATCTTTATCGTTTGAATTTTGCAATGAAATAGATCATTAAGTACATTTTGTTTTCGAGCCAAATGTACAAATAGAAATCGACTCTTTTTCGTACTTGAGTAATATGATAATTTTTCTTAGGTTTATTTATTGTTTACATTATAGAATTGTCATATTATAGAATTTAATGTAGTGAATAAATAATTAATATTCATTACAAGGTACGTGTTAAAAACATCAAATGTTATAATATTTTTAAAATATATAATATGCAAATCAATATTTTTATTTGATAACAAAGTTTTGAGAAAAAGAATAATTGGCAAGCTTTAATTATTTGTTTGTGATGGAGTAACACCTGAATAGTAAGAATGCGTACGTGAAAGATTGTCCGACACGCGTGTATCGAGGACGTTTTATGGCGCATATTGCATACTTGATTTGGATCTAGGCCGTGGATGAGTAAATTTACATTTTTCCAGGTGGAAGCTCAACACTTTAGTGAATTGTTTTGTAGGCTCCTTGTGTAGAAAAATGCTTATTAAATCATATTACATTGAAAATAATTAATACGTATTGTGTAGAATATCAATATATTATTTTTAAAACAAAACAATAATATTATGATAATATTATGATCTTGAATTTACCAAAGATATATTTTATATTTCCCGCGAAAACCACAAGACTAAAATATATAATAGTTACTCCAAACAATACAATCCTTACATTTTTGTCTTATATTTTATTTTTAAAGTTAATATTTTTCGTAAAATTAAAATTATTTAATCGTTTCTTACAATTAATTTGATAATTTTCTATTTAATATTCAGTTTTAAGTTGTGAAAATATTTAATACATTTATTAACTAAATTTATCATTGCTAAACTGTTTTATATTATCTACCATTAGTACTACTAGAAGTATCTACTAGTATCAACCACAGAAAACTATTTTTTTAACTTTATTGGATTTTGTGAATATTTAAAAAATTTTAAATGTCTAATACAAAATTTAAAATAGATTACAATTATTTGTACACAGAAGATTACTGCAAGTATTAAAAATATATATTTACATAAGACAATAATACTTAGATGATTTAATGGTGAATTAAAACATATATAAAAAAATAAATATAAAAACATATTTTTCCTTGTTAGCAAACATTTTAATTTTTAATTTAAGATTTTACTTATTATCGATTTTTAATTTCAATCCTAAGTTATTTTAGAAATTCCATGTTAACAAAAAAAAATTTTTTACATAAAAATAAAAGCCATACTTAATATTTTTATCTTATATACACACTAAACTTATATTACTCAAATAAATTTAATATATTTATATTTCATTTATGTTATATTTATATTTCATGTTAGACTAAATATAAATGCAATTTCAGATGTACCAGAACTAAGAAACTAAAAAAAAAAAATAACCAAAATATAATGATGGATTTTTCATTAATATTTTATATAGCCTTTTTAATTTTAATATAAAAAATATCGAAGTTATAAAATAATAATTTGTAGGTACATTATAGTTGAAAATTTATTTTTTAGTTAATTTGTTAATTTGCCTCATACTATCAAATTATAAATGCTAATAATTGATATTCAATCATTTTTGTGAGTATAATAAAATCCAGTGAAGTTAGTTAAAACCATGATAACTAATATTAAATAATTAATAGTCATTGTAAAATAAATATACTACTAATGAGATAATTAATTAAACTAATTAAAGTAACTTATTTATTAATCCGTATATTTTAAAACAGTGTAGTAGTTCTAAATATTACATTGTATATGTTGTAATTATATTCTAATTAATAGTTTGAATGCATCTAATTTTTATATATATATACATAATTATATATATAAAAATAATCTCATATAACCATTAGTTTATTTCTTTTTAGCATTCATAAACATTGTTTAATATTTGTTACTTTGTAGTTCAATTTTTTTCTTATATTTTTATAGATTATTAATTTTAGATAACAATGTTCAAATGTTCATGTACAGTCAATTTTAAATATACAATCCTTTAATATTTATTTAAAAAAATAAATAATTGAAAAAGGCATATTAGTCTATACTTAAGGTATTAAAAGTTGTAAACCACATGTATAAAGTAATAAATAATAAGTAATATGTTTGTACTTTATTGTAAAGTAATAATTAGTACCATTATGAAATTATCTCAATTGTGTTATTTTCATAATAATTAATTAGTTGCATAGGGGTGTAAAGATTCTTGTTTCCGGTGTGGTTTTAATTTTTTTTTTGATCACTTACTCCCTTATAAAACCCTGCCTTAAAAAAAAAAAATAGATATACAAAACATAAGTAAGTAGAAATAAAATTTATTAGAAAAATGTATGTACAATCTACTAATTATCAATGAACGCCAGTCCCCGCAATTTTTATTTTTTTGTAATTTGATAAAATTGTTAAAAAAACTTTTGATTTTCCAAAAAAAAAGAGTTATTAGCCCTTTTTACCTAAGTATCTTGTACCTACATAATAAAAAAGTCTCAGGTGTGGCAATAGCCCTAAAAGCCACACCCATTCGCACGCCTATGATAAGCTAGATTATGTGCTTAAATCTTTACTAGTTTTTTTGTGGAACCCTTAAAATATATTGATGGCTAGACTATGTTATACCCCTATGCTACTCTAATTTCACTGAATAATATTATAGGCTTCATGCGGTACTTTAATAGTGCTCTAATCTTGTAAATTAAATTAATTTCTTTGTTTCGTAAAACTTATGGCAGTTACACACTGAACGTTTTCGACGCCGCATTTTGCAGCGTTTCACTACTTATTCTTTTGGATTCTGTCTCAATTCCTTAGATATTACTTGAAACTGTCCTTTGTACAGCCTTTTTAAGTGAAATGAATGTACATATCAACGAAGCTTGGTTTTTTTTCTGAATTTCATATATTGCATAAACAAGACAAACAGCTTCTACTTCATTCAAATTGTTTAGTATGTTCATATTTTAATAAAAATCAAAAAACTATTTTGTAATTGCGTGATGGCATTGAACGAAAGCCGAGTAATGAATGATCACTTGCAAGTTGCAAGATATGCGTGAAAAATTAAATTTTTATTTTCCCGCGCGTCTGAAAACAGCAAACATAGTCTACGTGTGTAAGATATGCATGTAGCGTTTTAAACACGCTGCGTCGAAACGAAAATACTTGTCGTGTAACCGGCTTAAATAAAATAAACTATACTTTTGCGTACTACTACACTAAGTATAACAATATAACATGATAATTAATTCCAGTTTTTCTGATCAATTTGAATTTTAATTATACAATTAAATATTTGTTATTTTTCAAGTTCTTTAAATTTTATAAAACAAATATTAAATGGTAATCATACATAAAATATTTTCAAATTAAAAAAAAAAAAAAAAATTATCTTCGAACAGAATTATACTAATATAATATAACAATATGACTATTCTATTTCGTTTTCGTTATTATTCATGTGACAAATAATATTTGTAATATTGATATTGGAATTTACTAGTATACTGTTTATTATTAATAACAACAATATAGGTATATTAAAAAATATTTACTCTACTTATTTAAAAATATAAAAATTATTTTCGTTTTTATGGTCGATTTGCATTCATTATTCCACCACCGTATTATATTCAGCTGTTAGTTATTTGCCATTATGGTTTTAATGTTGTTACATTTCCATTTTTATTGGTCACGTTGTTTGATGTTTCTAAATTTGTTATATTCATATATTGTTTTTTCAATTCCGTTTTCGTTATGTTCATACCAGACCTTAAAACTATTGGATTTGAATCAGTAGACACACTTGTTTCGTTCTTTTGACGAGTTTCTTTCGTATTCTGTTTTTGGACCACTGTGTTGGCATTTGGAGTGTTCGTGTATTCAAAAACCGTTTGGATCCTAGTTAAGCCGGACAACTTATTATTATAATTACCCGATGTATTATCGTTATCGCTTGACTCGCGCTGATCATTTGAATTTTCAATATTGTCGTCAATTATTTGATAACCGTAACTGTACCGAGACGTCGGTTGACTCTCAACATGCGTCTCTGAGTACATCGTAGTGGGAGGATAGTGTTTTTGCTTGGATCGATTTTCGGTTCGTGAATTTGAATACGTTTTTGTGACTTGCCGTGCAGTTGACCTATGTTGGTGGCTAAGGTTTGAACTTTGCAATGGATCATAACTTTTAGATGTTCGTTGATTTTCGCTGTCGGGTATAAAATATTGTATGGGAGCTTGGACAGAGTGATTTATTAGCGGTATTTTTCCAGTATTTATTACTAGTGGTACTACTTGATACTGATCCAAAGGCATCGGATAATGAAGCGATTCGTAAGAAATGCCAGATGGTGCTGGCAATAAGAGTATTGGGTTTAACAAATCGATATTTTGATCGGGTGGTATTTGAAAAGTATGTTTTGCGTAGAAAGAAACCAAGATTAACATACTCCAAGCCTGTAACAAAAAAAAAAAAAAATATTTTTTATTTTTTAGAGCTATTAATTTTCATTACTTAAACAATTGTTTTTATGATATATAATTTATTTCAAACATGAGTATTTCATTTGCGCGTATTTAGCGTATTATAAAAGCGTGTTCAAAAATGTATAGGTGCTTGCCACTAATAATTTATATCTAATACGTCCTTGAAAATAATTTAAGTGAAGTATCGTTTGTGGTTGATTTAACAAAATGAAATTGATAAAAAATTATCAATTGGTAACGGCCTAACTTCTGATTAATGATAATAAGATTGTATTGAAATATCTTGCTTGATATATTATTTTTTTCACAATACCTGTGTATAAAAACAGACGTGAAATCGAGTAATTGCATATTTCGCCACTATTTCTTTGGAATTTAATGTATAATTTAATCAAAAACAAGTCCCTAAGTCCGCGTGTCTAGAATTTATAATTTACACCAACAGTGTCTGTTGTCTATTAATAATAAATCAGCGTACTTGTATTGATTTAAGCTATGTATTTTACATTGTAGGTATTAATGTTTAAATATTTATAACATTTAAATACATATCAACAACATTCGTGCATTTTTAATATTATAATATGTGTTGGTTGATATTTTTAACATTCATTAATTGCAGATGTTTGAGAAATATATTATAAGTTATTTCATATACTAAAAATTAAACACATTTGTTATATAAATATCATATTCATTAGATATTATTTATAAAATTTTGAGTTTATGCAGTTTGTTTGTTTGTTAAATATAGTAAATTCAGGTGATATAGTTACAGATGATTCAAAAATGTACTGATTTTTATCAAAATATATGATGTGTTATTTTCGAAATTATCTAAAAGTATTTAACGTTATTAATCAATCTAAACAACTTGTCAAAAATTGCCAAAATAATAAAAAATAAATAAACTAAAGAATTTCAAAATTATTAAATTTGTAACTATAAAGCGTGATTTAGAGTATATTAACTGTAGTAAAATAAATATCTCGCAATTCATATACTTAGTAAATATATTTATCAAACGTGATAATATAATAAAGTTGTGATTGTAAAAGCATACTTTAAAATGTTCAAAGAAATATCTTATCAATTCAAATGAATTTATCTTGTTCAATTGAACTCACTATTATGTCTGTTTTAATTTTCGAATAAAACTGCAGAACTGTTCATTAATAAATAATAAACTTAAAATGTAGATAATATTTTTAACTTATTGATGGAATTTAATAATTACTCGTAATAAGTTTTTTTATAGCTACTCTGTAGCAAATTTTAATTTTAATATTATTTAATAACATAATTTACATACAGTCTCTGTGTAGTTTGTATAGAATATTGATAATTTATCATCATTCAGAATTGTTTATTTAATTCAATGTTAAAAAATGTATCGTATATAATACTATACTTTGTCTAAATTATCTAAATTAATTTCGAATACATAAAACCTATTAATGCTTTGTTATAAAATAAAAATAATATTTGAAGTATAATAAACATTTATAAATCATAAATAAATATAAATTTTAACTGAGTATTTATTATAAAATATTTGTATTGTATACAGTTTTTTTTTAATCATCTATAAGTTAAACATATTTAAATTTTTTAATTATATTATTTGGGCTTCATAACTTGTTATTTTTATTTTCTTTCATATTTTAATTTAAAATTAATTTTGTAGTTTTTCAAATAAAAACCATATTTTGAATCAAAATATATTTTTATATTCAATATATTTCAAATATATTACAAAACTACATTTTCTTCTATTCTTAAATTTCTAAAATAATATTAAAATATTTAGTTTCCTCTACGGTAAAATGTAATTTAAAGTTTCTATATAATGAAAATGTTATTATGTCACTTACTTTATTGGGTTCATTGAAAAATAACTCTCCTATTAAATGAGAATGCTTGATTGTTTTTATTAATTTTGCCTGAAATTAACATCTATTATATTTGTTATTTTTGTATTGATATTATGTAATGTGTTAAGTAGGTATAGTTTTAGTTTTATTTATGAATTTGATACCTACTTAACTTGACCGATAATTTATTTATTACATCCAACAGTGTATAACACACTTTTATATATAATAACTAGATAATATATTAATATTATATTTTAATATAATATTTATATTTATATTACATATAATATATTAAAGAAATAATGGAAATGTAGTTTTTTCTTTTAAGTTAAAAAAAGTAAATGTTTATTTTTGATAAAATGTAATTCTAGAATTTAGTTTCATATTTAGTTTGGAGAATTTTTTCTTATACTATTTTACAGTTAATACGGTTAAATTTTGTTATTGCAGAAAATTGAGGTTTATAGTCAGTGCTACTATGGAAATTATTATGATTCACAACAACACAATATTTAACTGTATAAAATAATCAGAAAACAAGTTTCAATGAAATAAGCTGTATTTCCTTTATATTTGTGTTATACTTTATAGACGCATATAGCCGCTTCCACGTCCCATTTATAAAATATATAAAAAATATATAAGTACAGATATATTAATAGCTATTTAATAAAATATAATAAACATTACCGTATTAAGCCTGAGAAAAAAAAAAAATTTTAATTCAAAGGAATCGTAATATAGGCCATGGAGTAATAGCTTTTATGATTCGCACGTAATTATTTGTTCATTCTACTATAATATATTAATTTTACGTGACCTGTTTACTAATTATATTTTTATTAATTTGTAGAAGGATGACAATAAAAATAAAAATGTTAATTATTTAACTAAAAAATTATGATTAAAATCTAAAATGTTATTTATTTATATAAAAATTTGGCTCTTAAACTCTTGTTGTCTATTGATTAATAATATTATTAAAATATTTTGTTTTATTTAATTTTAAAATAATTATAATAAAGTTTAAAAAATGTATATAATAAACTTACCGAAGCTTCCATGGTCCAAATTATTATTTTTATGAATTGCGCTAATGAAACATTTCTTTGCAATTACACAAATAGATATATATATTTATATATTTATGTATGTATGTATGTGTGATAGTTTATATAATGTTTATTCCATACTAGAGTTCGATATTCATATATTCTAGAAATGCTGGGAGTCCAATTATATATATCCCATATTGTTGTTTATTTCAGAAGGGGTTTCCGTGTCAAATAACCAGAACGATTCGTATTATATTTTATAAAAATATCATTGACCAAAAAATAATTAAAATTTTGTTGAAATAATTACTGTAGTACATTTAATGAATATGAACAGAATTTAAAATAAATTTCGACTTAAAAAAATGTTCTTATTCAAATTATTTCTTAAATTAGTATTATTCGTAATATAATAACTTAAAATTATTATTAAAACTGTAAATTTTATAAATAATTGAACTTTTAACTAAAATTGATATTGGTTCTTAAAATCATAAAAATGTTTATTTTTATTTTTATATCAGTCATTTACAATTTTTTTAAATAGTTTCATATTTTTAACATAAATTCAAAATAGATTTTATCATTTATGTCTGTATTATGGTTAATTTTTCACGACTATTAACACTAAGATATAAAATTATTTTCATTCTAGCAAGTATTAAAAAAATATCTAAATATTAATAATGTGTTTCCAAATTGAGATATTTAATTTATTATTAATTTACTATGTTCTTTTTTAATTGTACATTATGGAATTATAGTTTATTGTTTAAAATATGGTCAGAAACCAAAAATTTGGTACATTTGCAGATTAACTTTTTTATTTATAAATTTTATTATGAAAGTACTTACTTTAATTTGAAGTGTAAGATGATATTTTTTGTATATTAAAAATTATTTTTTTAGTATACATTATATTAAATTTTAAAATATTTATGTTTCTGTATTATGGATGAGAGTTTCTAATATTTTCATACTTATAATGTTTGAGTTTAGAGTTATGTGGACAGCAAATAAATCTGTTTTAAGGTTCACGGAAGTCGATTTAATCATTTTTATTGTATATTTTATATATTTTGATTGTTTGCATACTTTATAGTTTTATTCTATAATTTGAAAATCATTTAATACTCTATGTATAGAGACTTGTGACTAGTGATTTTATAAGTCAGATAAAACATATTTATAAAAATCATGATTTGTTTTAGAAAATGTCTTCTCATACGCCCAGTGGTATTAATGTGTTTCATAGTCCATAAACTAACATATTAAGTTATGCTCTTAAATTTCACCACATAAGACTTAAGCGATGTTTACAATTGCTCTTATTTATCTATTAAATTATTATTTTTTTGTTCAAAATATTAATAGTAAAAGAAATAGTTTTGAAATGTATTCATTTTTAACAAAATCTAATATATTTTTACAAATTTCTACAACTAATAAATAATAATAATACTTTATACTACTTAAAATTATGTAATGCATTAAAAAATATTGTAATTGAACAAGAAAAGGATATTAATAATTAAGTATATAATAATGATAAAATTAGACATTAGAAACTATAAAAATGTTCAAGTAATATTTGTTATTTAATTTTTCAAGTCACAAAATATGGCTATCATTAGTTTTCTCGAAATTATTCTCTTATATAAACTTATTAACCCCAATAAAAATAGTTATCATCCCATGAACTTTTACTTAACAATAAATTATATAAATAGTGTAAATGCATACATACTTTATGTCGTACATGAAATTAGTTATGAGTTACATAAATAAGTTATGGGGCATATGCAGACATATAACAGGTATTTTCAATATTGTTTTTCTATTATGTGTCGTTAATATATTTAACAAACAAGAAGAGGACAAAAGTTATAATTCATATAAATTACATTCATCTAAACCAGGCATGTTAAGCTCAAGTATTAAATGGGCCGAATATATTGAATAGTTTCCTACGCGGGCCGCACATAAAAATTTAACGAAAAAAAATAATGTACTATTATATATGTTTACATATAAAACCATCAATAAAACTTACTCGATTACAGTTTATCAGAATATAATACATAATAAGGTATACCAAATATAATATTTTTCAAGAGTCTAAGATAGTTGCGACGTGACATTAATATTTTATAATTTTCTTACTGTTAATTTTTTATTTTATCGATTGACATTGGTAGCCGCAGGCCACAAAAAAATTAGCCGTGGGCAACATGCTTGACCTAAACATTTAATCATGGCAAAATGTGGAATTCTATTTAAAAGTATAAGTACAGTTACAATAATCTATAAAAAAAATCGTACTATTTTATTTGCTGCTTTTCAGTCTTTCAATTAAGTGTTAATATATTATAAAATTTTGATTACAAAAATAAAAATAAGAAATAAAATGATTTTTCAAATTTTTTACATATGTTATGTATAGTGTCCAATTATTATGATCGAAACTATTTAAAAACCATCAAACATTTGTATAAGACATAGTAACGTACTTTACATCTGTACTATATATATAATGCAAATATATCTTTATATATTTATATTAGGTAGAGCTTAAAAATTATTTACATCAAAATAAAATAAAATTAACTCAGGTTGTGTATAATATAGAAATATAATAAGTTATTAGAGAATTAATATGATTATGCAATTGCTACTTTCTTGAAATAAATAATTTTATCTTCTATATATATATATATAATTATAGATTAAAAAAAAAAGTATTATATAGCCAATACATTTGTATTAGTTAAATTATGGTTTTATACTTTAAATATTTCGTATAATATCAGTTTAGAATTATAGGTATATAAATGTTCATCAAATATATTATTATAAGTTAATTAAGAATAAAAAAATATACCATTTAATTTTGTTAATACTTATTAAATGTCATGTAGTTAGTTGTTTAATTTATATTAAAAAAAATAAAATAAAATGATTCTTTGTAAATAGAAAGTATTTCTTAGCATATTTGATTGAAATATTAAAATTGACTGTTGATAACTGCCTAATAAACAATCAATTGTATTATGATAATTTACATTTTTTGTTATTGAAATCCTGAATAATCAAAATCGTTCATTAAGACTTTTCGCAGCTTTGAAACAATGCTATTTTAATCTCGAAAATATGGGAACAAAAATTTAATTAATTACATATTTGATCTACTTTGATTAGTCATAGTTATTAATTTTATTGAAAACACATACTATTTTGCCTAATATTTTAGTATTTGATTAAGTTGTAGATAATTTAAAAAGATTACAGTAATTTTATGGTTTTTTTTTTTTTTTTTTTTTTATTGTACTTATACATATTTGGCGTTAATACGGCGTTTATATTATGCAATATAAATACAGAAAAATAATTATAATTTGCGCACGGTGAAAGCGCCTTTTATTTTTCAAATACTGTTTTATATGTTTGCATGTAATGTGTTACTTGGTTTTAATTTATAAACAATCGCAGTCAGTTTTAAATGATACATTTATTATATGGTATTATAAATTGTATTAAAAACAATATTTATAATCAATTAAATTAGTGAAATTTAATGATAAGGAATTATAATTTCGTTATTGATTAAATTTAATTATTTTTTAGTTACCATAATATTTCTTTAATACATTTGATTAACATACTTATGATTTTCCGTTGTGTTTGTGTGCAATTTTTAAAAATTGAATGTTTACTTTGTACTTCCTTAGTTTACTAGATCGCTTATATATTAATACGATATTGATACGTATCATCGGTATCAACATTCGAGAAATTAAGAAAATTGAAATATACTTTTTATGAAATATACTTTTTACTTATTATTTTTACTTTAGATTAGATTTTTTATTCAGGTAGTAACTGTAATAGTCTGATATTTAGTTATCACCAGTTTTGCTGGTTACTAGTTCATTAGTATTACTTGATAGCAAATAAAATACGATTCTTCAGATATAACTACTAAGTACTAGAAGTATATTCTACAAATGTTTAATGGTATTAAATTAGATTGTATTTGACATGTTTTTCTTTATTTTAATGAATGTTCTTTATCTTTTATACAATTTACAGCTTAAAATAAGATTTTATAAAATGATAAAAAAAACCTACTATTTGATTAACGTTTTTTATCTATCGCATTAACTAGATTATATAAATAAGTGCTCATTTCTCGTACAAAAATGTAAATTTGTATTTTACAAGGCGTTTTTTTCATATGAAGTAATATATTAAAATTCCATTTAGAAGTATGTATATTGCATACAACAAACGCCGTATATTATTTTTATTGTTTGAGTAGCATATGATAATATAATAATATATATTATTTTCAATAAGTAACTGGTAAAATAATATCTCATTGTTTATTAAAAATTCACTAATACATATATTTTTTCTATCTTCTGATGAGTTTTCGCATTTGAATATTTATTTTTTTTTTTTTTTTCTAAGATTATATAACCAGTGGAAAATACTCAGTTGTCAGTACAACAATATTAATTACTACAGTAGTAATTCAATGATATTCTATATTTATAATCAAATACTTAATTTACGATAGGTATAATTCTGACCAATATGGTTAATATTTGTATATAATTTATTTATATAATGTATTAACTACGTGATCAAATTTACCCATTCTAATCAATCTAAAACTTTATTATTATACTATTTAAATCTGAATACTTCAATGTTTTTTCACTGATATATATTATTATCATTATATTTTACTAGTTCTAAATATCGAGGACCAACTTCTAAAATGCGCTTATTTATAGGCTAAGGTTTATTAGCTAATTTCTTAACTATTTCATTCCGTTGGATATCCGTATGCTGGGAAACTTATGAATACCAATTTATTTTAATACATACTAATTATATTTTGTAATTATATTTAATTATATAGTTATAATTAGGGTTTGATTTGTTTATTCTTTGTGATGTGTTACTTTGTACATTTTGTTATATTGAAGATTTATATTATATATAAATCTTCAATATATATATATATAACATCTACATATTATGTATATTTCATATTTGTAAGTATGTAATTGTAGACGTTTTTCATTAAAGGATCGTTGACGAGGAAATTTTTAACTGACTGTTAAAATATTTACGTATTTGATTTTTTTCATAAACTTTTAATAATCTAGCTTTAAGAAAATTATTTAATAATTAGAATTTCATCGAATTAATCGATTGTAATTGTCTATAAATACAATTTAATCAATCGTGAACGAATTGATTTGATATTAAAATGGTATTTATTTTATTTTAAACAAATTAATTGTGGTGCAGGAAAATATGTGATAACCGTACGTATTGGCTAATTAATAAATTTGCATTCACTTACCATTTCATCAGAATATATTTTTGCGTTTAAGAATCCTGCAAGTTATTAATATCCCTTTTATTATCTACGTAATATTTGTATCTTTTCTTTTTTTCCTTTTGTATCGACGACGCCATGGGAACTGCTTTCGCATTGGTTCCATGGCGACATAATATTTATACCTGTCTTCGAAAAAATAACTATATTCATTTCAACTGGCTCTGAAATGCTAATGAATTATACAACTTTTTCTCTAGGTAATCCCTACGCACTAATATTTTTTAATACGGATTAGTGCTACGAATCCTTATCGATAAATGTCAACTCTTTCAATTTCAAATTGTCCAGAAATGTTGGGGTAGAAACATGTTTTATTTCAACGCATTTTGTCAGCGTAATATCCCAACGTTAATGTACGCATGTAGTGTATTGGATACGAATAAATACGGCAATTGATTTATGAAAAATATATTATAATATATAATAATCGGGTACATCGTAACGTGTTGTGTGCACATAAACAATGGGCCGACAGCACTGTTGTATTTAAGTCCATACAATATAGCAATAGGTAAAAAAAAAAAAATAAAAATAAATAAATAAATAAAAAACCGTAGATTAAATGTAAGAATAATACAAATCGATAGCGTTGAAAATACTTAATGACGAGCGAATTGTTACAAAAAAAAAAAAAAAAAAAAATGGTAGAAGAAAAAAAAAGTGTACGTGAAACACGCGTAGTTATGGTACGTGATTACGGTACACCGGGGTCGGGAGTGTGTGTATGCATTTCTTGTACGCGCGAAGGCGGTGTAAGCGTAGGGCTACGTGTTGCGGCGACGCGTCGGCCGAGAGATCTCAACGGTAGAACGGGTACGAGCGGTACGACGGCTGGGCGGCGTACGCCTTGACCGCGGTGTAGACGGGCGCGTAACCGTGGACGGCTTCGGGTGGCGCGTACGCCTTGACCACCGGGTACGCGGCCGGCGCGTAGGCCTTGACCAACGGCTCCTTGGTGACGACCGCGTTGAAACCGTTGTGCGGGTCCGCGGTGTAGTCGACGGTGCGCTTGGTGCCGTCCGGGTCGACCAGGCTGTACGATCCGTGCACCACGTCGCCGTGCCTGCTCTCGTGCTGGCTCTTCGAGTCGCCGGTCAGCTGGTCGTGCACGTCGTACGCGTACGAGTACGACGGGTTCGGGTCGTAGTCTGCGTCGTACGACTTCGCCGCCACCGCGTAGTTGACGTACGCGGGCGCGGGCGAGTACAGCGCGTATGGCGCCGGCGCGTATACGGGCGAACCGGTGACCAGTGCTGCGCTGCACGCTGCTAGTAGTAGTACGGAAAACTGAAACACAAACGCGCTCCGGTTAGGCCATACGATACGCGCGTGGAATCCACCTGCAGTGCGCGTAGCAAGGGTATGACGGACTGGCCTACGCCAGGGGCGTGAATTCCGAAGGGCCGCGAAATCGTGCAAAAATGTCGTATTTTTACTCTACAGTCAAATCGAAATTTTTCCATTGTACTATTTGAAATACGTATATGTTGTCTATTTGTACACATTACGTGTGAATTTAATTAAGAAAATGGCACAAGTGCATTTAAAGAAAAATTTTCTTATGAAGACACTATCGATGAATTTACCAGTCGTAAAGCGAGAAATTGCAAATCTTCATAGTTAAAAATTAACACTGTAATAATAACTTATAAATTTAAATTGTGTACTTAAAACAATTAGTAAAATTAAAGATTTAAAAAAAATATCAAACGTCAAATTTGAATTGGTTAAAAAGCGTTTTTTCTAAGTTTACCAGGATCGCTAGCGAGTCTTCCTACGCCACTGTCCACCTGTACCATTGTTGTTAGACTTATGGGTCTAAAATCGACTTAGAGTTATAACACAGTTATTACCCTTATAGAAGTGTAGGTTATATGTTTTGAGGGATTTCTATCGTACATCGATAAGCTCGTGTTAAGATCTCCGTGCAACACGTCTAGCTCAGACAGTTATAACAATAGTTCTACGGCAACGATGACAGAATTATCATTAAAAATATTTATTTACTCACGATCGATAAGCATAATAACTTGTACACATGAAGTTGCTTTGAAATAATTTTACGATTTTCTAAAATGTGTGTTAATTTATGTTAGTATAAAGGCTTAACTTATTTTTATAAATTTAAATGAAATACGATTTACATAAAGTAGATTAAAATAATTTAAAATTAGAAATTAGTCAATTTCGAAAAATACTATATTACCATAACTGATCTGTTCAAATAATTAAGAAAATGCCTGGTATTTTTTAAGACTATTCGTAAATCGCCCAAAGAAAATAAAAAAATGATTTTTCTTTGACGTTGCCTGATATACCTGGTTAAACTGAGTTGAAACTCGTATGAAATAGAATCACGTTAACCGAAATTTACACAATGAAATCTTTACAGAGCGCATGAACATTTCATATAGTGCATAAGATCTACACGGTGTGTAAAGCCAAAACTTGTAACCCGACTGTTTCATCGCGAAATAGAAATGATCAGTTCGTTAAAAAAAGTACACGCGGAAATGACATAAGACATGTGCGTTACCGTATGTGCACGACAATAGTGAAATGTGTGTGTAGTTAATCGCTCGGGTATATAACGGCTTTGCAACGAGCGTAAAATCCCTCTGCGCATGAAAGTCACGTTCGCTTCGGAATTTGACGGAAGATAAAATGCCGTATACGGTGCATGAGTGCGCGGCGATGAAACGTGAGGACGTGGTCGGCACGGTCTTGTAAACGATCCGCGTGTGAACAGTCGGGGAAACGAGAAAGACTACATTGGACCCGTTTCCGATCCGAAAATCTGACTGGTCGGAAGAAAAAATAATAAATTTGTTTTAAAACCGACGAATAACGGACGAAACGGATAAACATAGCCACTACATATAATGTACACGGTTTTGTTTTTCTTCCGATTAGTCGGATCGGATCGGAAACGGGTCCAATGTAACCAAACGTATTGTTTGGCGGGATACGTTTATAACTCGTATCGTAAGTAATCGGTGTACGGCAGCAAGAACGACGCGCGCTTACCCCGAGAGACATGTCGGCGGATGAGTTCTTGCGTCGAAGTTGATGAACCACGTTCTTCGTGTGTTGCGTACGTGTGCCGTGTGCGTGGAACAGCGCGTTGTGATGCTGGGCACCGTCGACGGGTGTTCTATTTATGCGGTGCGGAGATCGAGCGAACCTTCCGAGACCACTCCCAGAAAGAAAGAAATAATATTCGATCCTAATGAGAACCGCGCGCGGCTACGTTACGGGGGCGCGCTCGGGCGAGGATGATTATTATTATTATTATTATTATTATTATTATTATTATTATTATTATTATTGTTAACGTCGACGGTTATCGCGCGCATGACAATGGCGGGGAAATGATCGCGGACCTCCCGGGGTGCAGGAGGGGGCGGGTGGATTACGTACCTTAAGACCGTGGAACGTCTCGACAATGGCGGAAAACCGCGGACGAACAATATAACGCGTCGCGTTGGTACGCGCACAAACATTACGATAACGTTTTTTATGACACTTGACCTTTCGCACGTGTGTGCTTGCGCGCGTGTGACGACCGTGGCCTCCAACACCACCGTGTCCATATCGCTCTGCGGGTCGGTCGGCGCTCTTCATCCCCGAGTCCGCGGACGCGCGCGCGTGTTTCTATGCGGTTCTTCTTGGTTGTTTTTCACGCTTCGCGTGTTAATATTTTTATCGTACGCGGTTTGTGTCCAATTCGTATCGTTATACGAGGCGAATTTGGGGGGGGGCGGGGAAGGAGGTGTACCAAGTTAATCGGAAAATTCGGATTAACTCGTAGTAGTAATAAATAGTGGTGGTGTCGTGGCAATGTTTTTTTTTTTTTTTTTTACGTGGTAGGGGTGTCAGAGGAGAAAACGAACCACTAATAACAGCCCTTGAATGGGTGCCGCAAAGGAAGATACCACGAGGCAAACCTTGAAAAAGATGGCTGGATAGTGTAGAATCCTGTTAAGAATGGTTATTAAAAACTAAAGGGAGATAACACATGATAGGAGACAGATGGCGTGAAATAGTGGTGGCGGCTAAAACTCTTGAGGAGTAGTTTCGCCATAGAAGAAGAAGAGGTAATAAATATCTTTTCTACGTATAGTGCAACTGTGGAAAATAAAATCTATCAATGCCGTTAAGAGTCCAAAGGTTAAACATATCATGTCTAGAAAATAATGTCTGTACAAGATGGTGCCCGTTTGTATGTATACATTCACTGGACCTCGTGCATGGCATTTTCCACTCCTTCAAGGACTGGATCGTGCCGGAGCTGAAGCCATCGGTTGCGAATTCAGTTTATTGAAAAAAAAAAATGATGGAAATTACGTAACTGACGACCCTAGTTTTCTAAATAACTTTTTAATATCGAACGAGACACATTTTCATTTCAGGAATGTATATACAATTGAACACCATCTTACAGGCACTTATTTTAGGACATAATATTTTTAAACTTTGGACTACTTTTAACGCGGTATAAAATGTAGACATTGTTTTCAATAAAAAAAAAAAATTACGATTTTTTTTCTGTGAGGGTTTTTTCAAATTCTCCCATTATTTAGAAAGACTACAGTATCCGCTGTGCAATATACGTAGTATTTTTCCTTGTTGGAGCAACCATTGCGAATCGGTCCGGACACGCTCGCCGTTTTTAGAGGACGTCCGGACTTCAGATGAAAAGATAACATTGGCAAACGACAGCAAATTTATGTGTATGATGTGTACGCGACAGTTTTTAGGGTGTATTTATTGTCATCGATGTCCATTGTGGTGATGTTGATGTGTGAAGCGTATACGAAACATAATATCATAATATCAATTATATTTAATATCGTTGAGGTTAACATTCATGTATACACAATATGTGTATACTATTGTTATTTTTGCTCTTTGTCGCCATCCAAAACTATTTACGTTTAACCTTACCATGTGTCATTCTATAGCCTTTTAATAAACATTTAATGTAATATAGATTCAATGTAAGTTACCACTTATATAAGAAAAATTTGAACACAAAAATAATCGTTAACAAATTTCAATTAGAAATCCGGACGAGTAAAAAGAGACCAATAAATAATGTGTGTGAATCGTTGACTTATTTCAATTTAGTTATTCCTAAATTATTTAAGTACCTATATTATATTGGACAAGTTCACGTAATGCACTAATTACAATATATAACTTATCAATTTTCACGCAACACAATTAGTATTTTCGCAAACATTTGACTATTTGAAAGTTTATAATATACTAAAATATAATTTAATTTAATATATTAATTATATTCATATTTATGTGAAACCAATGTTAGTCTTTTTTTTCTACAATTAACAGCTATTGGTCATTATTATTTTAGTAAATATTATCTAATAGTTTGTATTCCAAAACATATATTTGTGTTCAGATTTTCGCTCATTTGAGAATAAATATTAAAACGTGACATACTTATTACTAGCTAAGTACAATTATTTGTTGAGTCATTTAGTTAAATGTGAAAATAAATATATTTTAATCTCGGTTTATCCAATTTCTCTTAATTTTAGATTCTGAGCGGAGTGAGGAGTATAATGGTTTTACAATGATGTTTATTTCTTTTTTTTTTCTTTTTTATTCTGTTAACACTTTTTCTCCCTCTAAACTTACTCAAAAGTATCAAATATAGCATCTTTTCTGAAAGGTAATGTTCTTGAGCTGGTACTTTAGAGAGGTAATTTTTCGATTTTCGAAGCGGTATTCGAAATAAAAGAGATTAAAGGAAAAAAACGTACGATATCATGATTGTATAATATAAAATTATTACGGACGACATTTTCTACCAGAAATATTTCTTCAAGTGAAAAATTACAAGAAATCTTTTTTGTTGTATTTTAGATTTTGTTCCTCATGGTTTAAAGTTCGGAAAATTTTAACTATTTATAAACATTTTAACTTTGGGAGTTCTTTTTATTGTAATTCGGTTAAAAATATTCGTAAAAATTTAAAATATGAGTTGTTTACTTATATTATTCTTACCTAGACATGGTAAAATTTTCAAAACATTTGAGTGACTTTTGAGCTTTTTCTTTTATTTTATATTTTTTTTTTCATTTTTATATTTCCTAACTATAAATTATAATTATAATTATATAAATTACCTATTTATATAAATTATTCTTAAGCTGTTCTTAAAACGCTTTGTTTATCACCATAGAATCGAATAAAATTAAATAAAAAAGATTCCCTCGTCCGCTCAGAATCGTTTTTTATCGAATGCAATCATTACATTCAAGCCGAAAACAGTAAAATTACACTATCGTTTTCGAGTTTTTTAATAGTTTATATTAATTTTAAATTTAAATGTTTATCTTATTTATTGTAAATAAACAAGTTTTGCTATTATCTTATTGTATTAGATACTGCGTTAAAGTCTTACGGATAAGTACTTGCCGTAATATAATAATACAGCATTATTTTTTTGTCAGAAAAATATTTTATATAGAATATAATATAAATAGAATTTAATAAATCGTAATTATACAAGACTGGTCTAGATTTATATATTTGAAATAAGTTATGCATTTTTTTATTTATAGTTTAATACTAGAGTAGGATTGTTATTGTTTACATGTGAATTTGTATTTGGTATAAAATTGGATAGCGTATAAAATTATGCAAAATATGTGTGTTATATGCGTAGTTTTGTTTCTACATTATTATTTTAATTAACCTACATAGTTTTTATTTTTTTATATTATTTTAGTCTTACATTTACATAAGGTCAAGTGAATCATTGTGGTTATCTGGTTATCAATTAATTACTTGAAAAGCAAAAATATTAGTAAAATTATAAAAAAAAAAAAAACCCTGAAAATGAATTTTTATATATCTTGTTATATAATTAATATTTTTCTGGAAACAATCCTATTAACATGTTTCCTTCACACGGTTTTCGATAAACCAAATAACGCGCTTTCATGGTTTGCATTGAACGTATTCATATTTTTCGAATTCAAAGATTTATGGATTAAATTATATATTATTTTTGTTATAAAAATGGCTAAAATTCCGTCAGAAATGATGATTTCAATTATTGATAATCATATTTTGTGGTGGTAACTGCCATTATTATTATATGCAGCGTATAGGTACATCGATTATTTCGAAAGTAAACAAAGTGTACCTATATAGGATTTTCTAACAAGAAACTAAATTAACATTGACACGTATATGTATTTTGACAATACAAAATATTATATAGACCATACAATGGTATCTTATTATAAATCGTCGAGGACGAAATGTTATGCAGTATTGTAATATAATGTTATTCTTGGACGGAAAAATATTATTTCGAACGATGTCTTTCGATTCCTATATTATACTTTACATACTTGTATCAAGAAAACACACGATCGAAAATCGACGATCTGGAGAAATGTGGTGCGACTCACGATTGCAACATTGCGTTTACGTATATAATATGTGCGTGACCTTTTCCGTTGTCTGCGGATCGTATATTAAGTTCAATGCAATAATATTAAACAAAAAAATAATAATAATATTGTAATCATCACTGAAATTTTCTAGTGCAATTATTGTTAAGACTTGTACATGTTTATGTATTATTGTACATTATACACACCTCGTCTCCGTCCTAGGTCGTTGATCATGATCATCGCCGCTCCAATGGTGCATTTTTATGCATACGTATACATATAATAATTTTTGTTATATTTCACCCGATTATTATATGGTTATTAATATTAAACGCGCCGGTGTTCACGATCGTCCCTGAACCGGACTTACCAATACCGTGGTTGTGAAACATATACATGCGTGATCGGCACACATTTCCGCGCAAATCCGTGAAGTCGCACGAGTCGAACGGATGAAATGGAAAATAATTAATCATCCCTTTTCGGTAGACGACAGAACGCTGTCATTCCATACATTTATTTATTTTATTGATTTGTTATTATATAATACTGCCGTTATGTTTCATCGCAATCGGTACAGCATCAGCTTACGACGAATACAATTGCTACGAGCATACATACATTTAATATGTATATAAATACATTCTTTACTTCACTTAGAATATAAAATGTACATCTACTATTGTTCATTATCTCGATCGTTATGTGAGATAACCGTGATCCGACGGTATAGTTTCTTTCGTAATATTTTTAGCTTGACAAATCGTATATTGTATATTGCATGCACAATAATTAGTATTGTGAATCCACGACGATGAGAAGTATTATTCGCATATTATAGTATAGAAACTCCTATAAAAACACCATCGCCGACCGTAGCAACTCGATACAGTCCGCAATATCCCTTTATACTGTAGCACATTTATATTGCCCTTTCCTTACACAAACTTCCTCTTTGTATACATATTACACTTTCAATACTGCTCGTAAAACGTCCAACAAAGTAATTTTATATTTGGTGTACATTTTAACAACATTTTTAACCGTTATAGATTGCATATTGGTAGTACTAAATTGAAAAAGTACCTATTCAGTACTCAGTGGCGTGACAAGCATACTTCAAACCCTAAACAAAGTATTTAAACATAAAAATATTCAATTTTGTAATAAAAATTATAATTCTTTTAGATAAACTATTTGTTTATTTAAGTTACACAAAAAAAGTTAATATTTTGAATTTATTACAGAATACTTGAATAGCCATACTTTTCAGAAGATTTTGATTTTTTCAACAGCTCTTTGTTCCCTTTAACATATTTGTATAACCCTTTGCAAGTCATGTTATAATTAACTTGACTCCATAGTTTCTGGGAGCAGGGGATTTTATTCATCAGTCCACTGAGTCATCATTAACAAAAACACTCTTACCCATCCGTTTAATCATAGAAGTTTAAAAGCATAATTTTTTATTTTTGATCGGATATTTGTAAGTCATAAAGCAAAATGTGCGAGATTTACAATGAACAGTTTCAATCAGAAAATTTTAGTCTTTTGTCAAAACATCAGGACGTAGATTATATAGACGTATATAACGGTGACAATCCCTATATAATGGGACGAATGGCAACCCTATACATATAGGTTTTTCCTTAATTCCTTTCAAATATCTAACCTATCTATTATATGTGCATATTAAATAATTTTTCAATGCATACAATTAGCCAATTTATTTAATTATTTAAATAAAATATGTTCATAAACACATGAGCCAAAGGATACCCAGTCCCTTAATAGGTTTTTAGGGTTAAACCATTGCATTAGACAAACGTCGTTCACCGAGCCACTATCGATGTTTTTCATTTATAAAAGCAGAAATTGGCTGGAGCTAAATCACATAATTTAATCGAATTCTTTAGTAACTTTATTATTTCATTTATAACAGTAATAGTAAAAATATTAGTATACAAGTATACCAAAATGGAAATAACTTTAAAAACCTCTCCCCGACTGTATGCTTCAGTAATTAGATATGGTACTAAATATCCTGCTCATTTACACATATTATATATTTAAGCGTTATCATTTATAGAGAAATATATAAAAAATTTAAAAATTGTCTATCTTATATATAATACGGTAGCAGCGTCTTGTCATTGTGTAAACTAGAAATTTCGTTGTTCCTAATAATTTTTATACAACTGTTTTTTTTCCTTTCCTCCAAAAATTTATATTTACTAAAATATTCTAAAACACCTATACCGAAAAGTATTAATTGTCTTTATAAAATATTCTGTTGGTCAACACACTGCGGTTGAAGGATTCTCCACTGGTCGAAATCAATTTGTCGCATCTTTCAATAGGGTGTTAGTATTGACGGGAATATAATTTACGCCAAGTTTGGTAAACGTATTAAAAATAAGGTCAATGGTGTAAACGGTGAGAAGATATTTATGTCGAGATCACGCTGTTATTATGAAAAAAAGCAGTTTAAGATGAGTTCCACTAAATTATCTTTCGAATCAAACACTTCATACCACATATAGACGTATTTATTATTTATATTTGTAGTAAATCATCAGATGGATCATTTAATATTTTATATATTTTTTATATTTCTTATAGATTTACTTATTTTATTAAATTGTTTGTATATAAATAATTATTAATGACTGTGATTCATGTTTGCATATTTCTAAATAAATATACTGTATAATTATAGCTATAAGTGGCCAACCATTGAACTTGTACATGAGGTCTAATTCATTGTTTTTATACTATGTGAATGCTCTCTAAGTTCTTATTAATATTTGGAATTTTACTAGTATAACATTATATTATTGCTTTTAATAATCAGGGACACGCAAACTTAAGAACCCACAAACTATTTTAATTGCTTTTTAACTTTTTACAATCCCATCGTTTTGTAATAAATAATTGTACAATTGTAATGCTATAATATACATAAAATAATGTGTGATTGCGTGCCATAGCATACAGAGGTTGAGGTAATTTTACTTTTCACACCTTTGTTGGTTTGGTACCTACTAAACACGTGTAGGATTGTTTTTTTTATTTTCTCGATCACTCACGAATAAATTTGTTTTTTTCATCTGCACCTATATATATATATATATATATCATAACAATATCTCCCGTTTACGTAATTTAAATTCTAATCTATAATATTATCTTTTATTTTCGTTTCAGGTAAGTCATTGAAAATATTGCATTATGTATATCTGGGTACACGGACCACGTATACATGACCGCCGCCGCGGCCCCCGTGCAGCTCAATAAGTACTACCAATTGCATAACTAAAGGTGATTTTTATTATATTATTTGTGAATGACTTTTGAGGTTTCTTACCCGAAAAATCTGATGCTTTCGACAATGGCTACGCCCCAAAGTCAATCACGATCCAGGTGAATCATTGTATTCTTATGTATGTATAAGATACCTTGTGTATATAGCGGGTATTATTAGTATTACGTGGTGGTATATAAAATATATCTGAACGGTCCTTGACTGTTAAATAACAAAAACAATGTTAAGGCCTATTATCCGGTCGTAGGAAAAAATAAAATACACGCATGCATTGGAACGCAAAGCCATGTAGTAATTACGGCTCTGAAATAGATTTTTCTCTCTCTTATTATGTGCGCTCATGATACTTGTATATCTATGACCACCGCACGTCGTTATGCCATCCAGTAAAGTATCGATCGCATTTTTATAAATCCCACGTGCTTGTAACCACTTGGTTATACTCTACTAATTAAGATACTTAGCCCGGCCCTAAATGGAATTTGGAATAAACCATTGCGGGATAACGAGTTCGTCCAGTTCGCCGATGTTTGTATATAGAGGTTTACCACACCCTACAAAACATATTTCTTCATATCCCTCGACCGGAACGATATCAGTCTTGGATTTACAAAGAAAATATGCGTCAATTAGCTTTCGAGTTATTAACGTTACGAGTATGTGTTTGATTAGCCTATATTATATTTGATGGATAAAGCGTAATATTAGGATTGCGATTAGATAGATTAATATTGCATAAAAATCGTGTGTTCATAAAAGTACATATACTTTATTGTTTATACATAAATGTGTATAAGACGTATCCTAATGTAATGCAATATTTTTTGCTCTAAGGAAATTTTTGAGTGAGCGTATACCACAATACATGTGTAATATATATTTTATATTGACTAATCCTTCGTTATCATAACATAAGTATTTCATTGGATCATGATAAGCGTTTATAGGTGCACTGAATCATTACAGTCTACAATTGTACACTGCCGAGCACAATAGCCCTTCTGCTCCGTTTATCAGATTGCAGCATTTGTATTATGTTATTTTAGAATATTACATAATCATAAAATAGTGCAACTGCACCTTAACTCCGAACAAATCAAACTATGAATCGTCTTTTATGTTGATAATATCGTGGTTAAAAATTAATTTGAACACCATCCGTTTTCCTTGTGTATGATATTTATTATTATTTTTTAATATTTTTTAAATTAATTCGTACATAGGTAAAATTATGAAATTCTTGTTTTCATCGTTTCTAAAATGTGTGTTTATAGAATTAAATTAGTCAATGATGATGATGCAATTATATTTATATATTTATTAATTATTACTATTAGAGTTTAATTATTTAAAAACATATCAAATAATATTAGGCCTCAACTGATGACAGGTTGATTATCGTTGAATAGTAACTTTAATAATATTGAATAGATTTTAGTCTTTGTAAAGTTGTTGGTTTTTACCGAGGTTTATGAATGTGTATAAATGCTAAGCATGCTATTATTTAAAATCATATTTATTATTATATGTTATTGTTTTTTGAAAAAAACGTGTCTTGGTTACTATTCGCCTAAGAGGACATAATACTCGTATATATAATGACTCTATGCGTCCAACAAAACTATACTGAACATCTTCGTTCATACCATTGTATACAAACAGGATATGGTATTATCTTGAAAATATTCTCTTCTTTAAAGTCAATAATAATTTTTAAACTATACTTTTTATACTTTTTAATATATATGTAATAAATTTAAAAAACTATTATCAAATTTAAAAAGGAGAAACTTTTTCATACGCGCTAATTTATTACTTAATTAATAAGTGTTTAGTCATAACACTATTGTATATTGGTCTCGGGCGATATTTTTACCAATCTCGAAAATAGTAATATTATCTGTGCAGGTAGTGATGGGTTTTGAAACTATAATATTAACAAAAATGCTACAATTATTGTATAATGCTGCCATATCGTATGATAAACAGGGTGGACATTATAAACAGACAACATATACCTTCTTTTAATGGAATAATATCCTAAAAATACTGTAAACAATGTACTTTACTACCGTTTACTATTTGTTCGTCCGTTATGACTTAAATCGCTGCGATTATGATTGTTGATAATATTACACTACTGTGACAGTGTATATTATCTGAATACATATAGAGATATGGATTATCTGTTATATTTGTAGATCGAAATTATTTTAATTTGAAAACTGTAACGAATAAGGTATGTGTACGTGCCTGTAACATCGTTTTAGTTTAAATTTTACTGCGAACAAAAATAATTTCCTGCGCGCGTATTTCGTCAATTTTATTGTCATCTAGATGCTAACAACGTAGTATATGATGAAGTATGAAGTAAAAGAAAAAAAAAACGTAACGCTCAACGAGTGGTTATGGCCATTTTAGTATCTTAAAACTTATTATGGATAGGGGCATACGTCTCTGTCACAAACTGGAAATATACCTGTTTACTGGAATCGCGCACAACTGTCACAAACATGATCACCCATTACGCCGCGCGAGTTATACTTCTGTATAAAAGCGTCGCGTCGCTACGGTTTGTCATATTCAGTCATCAGCCGTGATCGCAAAGTCTTTAGACAACTACAATTCTGTCGTGTGCAGTTCGTACAGTTTGATTTTTTTCCCAAGTCTCGTGCAACCAAAAACCAATACCATGTTCGCCAAAGTAAGTACAATCATCATATCGTACTGTATTATACTCTATCTAGCTTTGTCCGTGCCTCGTCACAAATGATATCATTTTCTCGAGATCATAAAATAACACATCGCCGGGCGAATAGAAACAGCCAATGGCCGCGTTAAAATAGTGTCGTTGAATCAACGGCTGTAATTGTTTATGCGCGCATGCACGGTATCAGATCTACACTTGAAAAAAATTAATCCGAATCAAAATCGATACGATCGTTTTAACTAGAGAATGCACTATTCCGATCAAGATCTTACTCCTTCCGACAAAAAAACGATCATACCAAATTAATAATCCAACACCGCCGTCAAACGTTTAACGATGTAAAAGGCCGTATAGCCTAAACAAATCGTGGTATTTCGTCCGAATAGAGCCGGTCGTAACACCACGAGTTCCGCACCCGATAACGCGCGTCAAAGGTGCACACGATTCGCACAAAAAATTCTTCTCCGAAACGCTATTTGCTTATTTATTCAATTTTTTATTGTTTCCTCCCGTGCACGTTATACAGGTAGCAGTGTGCTTCGCCTGCGTGGCCGTCTTCGCTGCGCAAGCTCAATACTATCCTGCGGCCGCGGTGGTGCCCGCGTACCCGGCCGCTGCCGCTTACGATACCGTCAACCCGAACCCTTCGTACTCGTACAAGTACGGTGTGGCTGACCCGTCCACCGGCGACTACAAGACGGCCGAAGAGAGCCTGTCCAACGGCGTGGTCCAGGGACAGTACAGCCTGGCCGAACCGGACGGTTCCGTCAGGACCGTGACGTACACCGCCGACGACGTAAACGGTTTCGTGGCCCAGGTCAGCAAGGGTGCAAAGGTTATTGCCGCACCGGCCGCTCCCGTGTACCCAGCCGCTCCAGTGTACGCCGCCCCGGCTGCTCCCGTGTACCCGGCCGCTCCGGTGTACACAGCAGCCCCAGCCATCTCCTACCCTTACCCGTACAAACGTCAAGCGTGAGTTTGAACACGTCTAAGGAGTTCATCACTATCTCTATCATGCTGCATCATTAAGTTTAACCAATAATATTATGTAACAACGTCGATGCAGTTCTTCCATTATCGCGTCATCCACTTCTTGTCCCTCTCTCTCTTTTTTTTTTTTTTACTATTTCATATTATATATTATTACGTAATAGTTTTTATATATTTTATACTTAGTTTCCTATGTTATAATAAACGTTGTGCTTGTATATCAATTATTGTTTGTTATTGTACTCTATGTTTCTCAAGCGGAACAAGTATAAGTGCAGATGTGTACGTTTCATTCGTCATGTGTGCCCAAAAATAAAACCATAGTGACTATTGTGTTCTCGATATTTATTCGAAACCAACAAAAACGTCACGCGGTTTTCGGTTCCCTACAAATCGGTTTAAAGATGACTTATCGTGACGGACAAGATTTTGCTGTGTTTCGGTAATAGAAGAAGAAAAATACCATCGGGAAATCCGTAAACATTCACGTTTATCGTTGTTCTTTGTGTTCGAATTTTCCGCGAAAGGCTCTGTCAACAAGTATTCTGACGTTTAAATATTTATTATATTTTTTTCGTCGAAGCAGAACATGTTCATTCTATTGCCACTGGACTATGTTAAAACTTGATTATTTTCGATCTACATCTCTATGCAATACTGTCGTCCTGTGTAGTAAATAAGTACTATCTACACGGTAGAAAAGAATCAATTATTAACTAAATCGTAACTAAAAGTACCATCATGATGTCATTCTTAAATTCTTTAAAAATTATATGTATTCATAAAAATATTAAAATAATCTAATTAGAAAATACTTAATAGTTTATGAGGCAGAATAAAATAAACATTCCTAAATATAAGGAGAACAGAACTAATATTTTTTTGTACCATTTGAAGAATTATTGCATTCAAAAATTCTCTTGGGGGCATTATTTACTATATATTTATTTTTGCTTATGACTATATTGTCCATAACTATATTAACCATGTTCATGTTTATCATTACACGTCATATTTTTACACATTTTACGATTACTATTATAAACTATTTGATTGATTATTTTCTATATTTACTTTACTTAACTTTATACATCTATTATTTCAATTTATTGTCATTTGAACGTGATTATAATAAAATAAAAGACAGCTTTGTTCATAATAAATTATAATTGTATATGTATTGACTATCTATTACAAAATTATAAAACGATAAAAAATGTACCTATAGGTAGACTATTGTTTGCCGTTTTAGGATGTACGGTGTAGATATCATTTCGTTTAATTATTGTCGTTTTTCTGGTGCAGCAATAGCGTGCAATAACAATACTTAACAATATCTTTAATGTCAATTCGCTGAACGATTTCGTATAATGTTTGAAGACGTCCATCTGAGAAAAATGTACTATGATCCGGCTTTTATATTATTTATATCTATGGTGTGGGAAACTGTCAACTATAATTATAATGTGTCAGTTTTTTAGGGTTTACTCTGCACACTATTAACAAAGTTTAAATTATTAAAATCAATGAAGATAAAAAAAAAATTTATTTTGTTTCTATTGCTTGGAAGTTATTGCACTATAAAGCATTAAAATCGATTACGCTATCGCAGTAAAATTTTCATTTAAAATTTGTATATATATTATCAACATTTACAAAGATTTTATTTGAATAATTGTAATTTTTTTTTTTAATACACATTTATGTGCTTAAAAATTATTGCGCTGGATGATAAATAATTTTTCTTAGTTCTCAAACTTGAAAAATTTCCTATTTTATGACAGCAAGTTATACATCATCTTATTAAATATTTGCACCACTGCCATCGCAATCGACAGTGCCTGAAAAAATCATCAATTATTATTTATTATTTTAATATTATTCTGCCATATATTAATATCTAACACGATCCCCATTGTTGTTAAACTTTTATGTTAAACTTTTTACGTAAAAAAAAAAAAAAAAATCATGTGAATAATATTTAAAAGTATCTAAAACTGTATTATAAATGAAAAAAATAAACAAAATTTCTATCGAATCGAAAAAAAATACCAACAATTGCATAAAATTACTTCACATTTTTTAGATTTTAATTCTTACTTGCATAGAACAAATGTATAACCTACTTAATAATAAATTCAAACAAAAGAAGAAAATGTTGCAACAACTTCCGAGGGTTAGATTATTACCGTACGTGTACATGATGTATATTTCAACCGTGATTTCTTACGAAAATTGAATTTCACTGTCGTATTTTAATTTCTAATGATAATATATAATATATATACGTATCTACGTCCTTTTGTATTGTATAGTTCTCAGTTAAACGCCGTAAACTGTAACTCACGTTTTCGGGCGAAAAAATTATGATTTTTGGTCAGGGTATAATAATTACTATAATATTATATTAATTACGTATGTTATATACATATGTATTATGTATATATGTTAAGTGTTTGCAATGTTCTCTTGTTCGGCTTTATCCATAGGGTGTGCCCTCGTCGAACTGTCGAGAATCCAAGGCGATGATCTCCATATCATGTATATAATAGTATAATATATGTGTAACGTATACAGTGTTTATAATAGCGGCGTTTGTCGCACATTGTGTTTTTGTTCTGTTAAACGCAATCAGGCGTATCGAAACGAAAAGAAAAGCGTACACTGCGATTCCTTTGACTTTGCTTTTGTCTTTGCGACTCAAAGGTCAACGTATATTAGCATCGGAACGCGTTGTCGTCTACGCGGTCGCCGTCATTACAATATCCGATCTCGTTCGGGGTTCCATTTTGTACACGAGGTAGTTGACAAAATAAACATCGTTCACCAGCCAAGGATCGAGAGGCACGCGTTGTCCTGTTAAGTAACGATTTAAGGTACGCTCAAACCGAAGCGGTAGCGGTGGCGGTAGCGGCAGCGAAATTGAATGTCCATACGTTTTAATACGAGCGCACTATCGTGAAATTAATGCCGTGGCGAAAATGTTACCGCAAGATTGAGCACGATATTTTTATTTTTCGCTGCAGACACTATATTTTTCGCTTACCTCTGCGATAATCAGTTTTAAAATACATGTACGCGCATGGGTGTCACAATGTCTACTAGTAATTTTCGGCGAAATATTTCGCCTTCCGGTTAGGTTAGATCAGCAGTATTTAAAAAGCGATAAATACTGCTGCCGCTACTGTCACCGCTTCCGCTTCGGTTTGAGTGGACCTTTAAACGTTAGCCGTAACGGAGCAGTATGTAATAATAACAACGCAATCCGTCCTAAAGCGTCGCGTTGTCAACGAGCGATTGTGATATTTCCTATAGAACGATTCGCGAACGGTATATGTTCATCGACAATTTAAGCTACTTACGTACAACAACCGTGGTATCGTATAATACGGTCAGACGAAGGAAGTTACCACGGTGACCGAGCCTTTGAGTTACCATCGAAGACATTTCTTTTTACTATATGTAATATGTTATGAAACGAAAACCGTTTCCCGCTCTGCCCTATAAGACCGTAATTTTACGAAACGTGTACGATGATTATTATTACGTCTGATGATGGAAATCATTTGATAAAATTCTATTTAACTCCTGTAGCCAACCACTGTGTCCTTGTACGAGGCGTGGTCTTCATACCTACGTTATTTATGCGCTTCGAAGTACCGATGACCCAGTTTTTTGCAATAGTTAATTTATGCTATATAAATATGCTGTGTATGTGTGATATAATATTGTTCATTTTTACGCGGTCTTTTGAGAAATGGTTTTTCTCTTTTTTTTTTTATTTTATTGAAAACCTGAATGATTTCGTATACCATCAAGACAATACAACTGTTGGATATTATGTTTTGCTGAAAATGACTAGTTTATATAACTACGTATATCCAATCTTTCAAATTAATTTTAAATTTTAAAAATGTATATATAGTTTTTTCCGACTTTTTTTTTTCTAAAAAAAAAAATCATTTTATTTAAAACATGCAATACGATGTAATTTATGATACACTTTGGTAAATACTAAATATTAAAACATTATCTAACATGTGACAAACTATTTTCGATCATTGATGGAACATTAAGAATGACCTCTATTTCTATGGTACAATGTAAAATGCATGTCTACAGTTTTACAGGTTATCTCATTTCTAGTGATGGACAACGTTAGTATTACAAAGCATAGATATATAAAGTTGAAACCAAAAGTAAATCCTTCTATGGTAAAACACAATACAATATCCATTAACATAAGATTATCAGTTTTATTATTATTAAAATACTATCGCATTATATAATCATTATAAATCATTACATTGTTTAAAAAAATATACTCTATTGTATCGACGTCACTTTTCGAACATATTTTTATTTATTATTCGACTGTTTTATGGGTGGTTTAAAAATATAATATTAATTTTATGATTTGATCAACTTATTTCTTTTTTTTTTTAATTCTTGCTGATTAATTTTCTTCATTATACATTTATTTTAATCTTCTTCGAACAGATAATGTTACATATTTTCAAAGTTCAACTAAGTTTTATGGTTAAATGCTTAGATAAGTATTTTTTATTGTGATTTTCTTTTTTTTTTCTTTTTTGGTATTCACGTTTTTGACAGTAGAAGTTCTAAATGTTCTATATTTATTACCGCTATGAGTGGTAAATTAATTACAGACCATACGTAATACCAAGGCCGTAACTGGGGGGGTCCAGAGGTCCGGACCCCTCCCCCGAAATTTTCAAAAATAGAAACATTTTAGCTGTGAATATAGTTTATTAGCTAAAAATTGTATTAAATAACAATGTTAGACTCCCCCCCCCCCCGAAATTTTTTCCAGTTATGGCCTTGCGTAATACCTAAGTATTTTATTCAAGAATTTCATAAAATAAAGCTGTAACAAAATGAAAATAAGTATTTAATTTCTAAAAATATTATTCAAGGTTTTTAACCATTACAATTCATCGAATTAGATAAAATTAAACGATTTACGTTTATAAAATAAGCAGACAATATATTCTCTAATGATAACCATATTGTTAATTACTTCATATAACATATTATGTACTATGTACTTTATATGTGTATCATATTTTTATACTTTTCTTTACAGTCATTTCATTTTCCACTATTTTGGTATATATTTAATTGGATGACCCAATTAAATAAACCTAACATTTAAGTACATTTTTTATACTATTTAAGTTATTGTAGTTATTGGTTTATGATAATTATATAATTTGAATTTTATAAGAAAATTAAAATACCGATTAATTAATAAATTTTTAATTTTTATATTACATACTAATGTAAATACGTGTATTATGTTTAAAACAATGTACTAGAATGTTATATTTTCCAATTAGTTTATAGAATACTTTTACAAATAGGAATGTCATATACTTATAAATGTATATAGTCTACTTTTCAAATCATGTTTCCTGTTACGTTAGACTATTGCCTTTAAGACATTTTAATACGAATAACTTGTTTTAATGATTAAAATAATACTTCTATACTATGCTTGTAACTCTGAAATTAAATAAAATAAAAAAGTGCTTATTTCAAAACATTTTTTATGCCTTATTGTAAACAACAATATTATACAAATTACAAGATTCACCGATGTACCCACTGTTAAAAAGTATATAGCTATACATAAACTTTAAAGAAATTATTGTTTATTAATATTTGTAAGACGATTTGATGTTAACATTTGTAAAAAAAGTTATTCGTTTAATAATACTCAATTATTTCATATATGCTTAATATGTGGCCTATATGTATGAATGTTTGAGGAGTATAACAGTTTTAGTATTTTTATTTCTATTAATATATTTGGTTATTCTTATATTCAAATATATATATTCTATATATTCAAATATATTTAGTTTTATCATTAATGATTGGAACAAATGAGTGATAATGATTTTGTATAAAAAAATATGTTTGTACAACAAAAATTCTATGTGATTTATTGGCATCCAATAATTTTTATTTATTTTAATATTCAATAAATAATAATAGAATTGGAGTAAATATAAAACGTTAATTTCTTAAAAACTAATAGAGGTATAGTCTGAGTTAATAATAATTTACTTAGAAAGATCATGGTCATTGCTTAGCAGCATAAATATATATATTTCTTGTGCATTAATTTCAACTTTATTTTATCATACAAATTATAAATATCATTACAATTTCATAAAATATTTATTATCTCTGATATAAAAAAACTAATGACAAATGTAACCATGTAATCATTTTTGATATTAGAAATACAATTATTGCTATATGTCATCTTCCTACAAATAGTACGTTAAATATTAGGAGTTCGATAGAATTCATTGTCATAAACAATATACGTTTCTAGAAATCAAGACAGTTGTTAAATTTAATTGTACAAATTATCGGGATATAAGCTATGGTAACTAAATTATACGTTTATTATGTATATGAAGCGTTCTTAACTAATCGTTTTATAATAATTAATAAAATATGTATTACTTAAACCATTTTTTGATTTTCCACAATGTTTCATACTAAAACATCACATTTAAAAATTATATTTGTATCAATAAAAAATAATCTTATAAATAAATCATGTAAAATCTTTTCATTAATTTTATGTTGCTCAACTTTCTAAAATAAAACAATTTATAATTTTTTATTTTTATGATTTATACATGCTTCTTTAGTTATAAAGTTATCTATTGTTTTTTAAAGTCTACGAAAATATGGTTAAAAATAGAAATAAAATGTATTTAATTTCTTATTTACGATTGGAAATTTGATCATTTCAAACTTTTGATTTGGCAAGTTTTTTCTCGAATGCCACTGAATTATACTATTTCTATAAATTTAGGTTGGATAGATTTACATTAAAAGTTTAATAGAACATTAAGTAGTTTATGGACGAGCGTTATAATTAAATAATTTGACATTTTCCATTATGTGTATAGTGAGATCATAAAATGTTTACAGTAAATTAAGAAATTGTGTAAGATTTGTTTGGGTTAACTCCAACACTATTTTAGTTTAAAAGGTTATTCCGTCAATACTTAATTAAAAATAATGTGTTAACATTTTTTTCACTTATTATTACGTTTTTTTTTTCAAATGAATTAATTTTTTTACTTTAAAATTATGTATATTTTTCAATGCTACTATTTTGAAGAATTAAAATATATAAGTAACAGTAATATTTTTTAATATACATACTTTCAATATATGAAAATCAATACCTTAATTTTAACAAGATATTTGGAATTAATAATAATAATACTTTATTGAATAAATACCTAAGTGATTACACCTTGTACTATAGTAAATACAGTAATATCATAATATAAGTATTGCAAGTAATCATGAATGACTTGAAAAAAAAAGAAAAATATACTAAAAAATTCATTTAAATTCAAATTAAATTGAATAAGTTGTATTACAATTGGTACATTGGATATTATTTAATATTAGTAACTTTTAACTTTCTTGATAGATCAAAGAAAAAATAAAAATTATTCAAATAATAACCATTTAATAAAATTGTATTTATTATTATTTATTATATATTTAAAAGGATATAAACATAATAATTTTACTTGTTTAATCGTACATAAAATGTATTGATTCAGCAAAGACTATGGTGAGGTATATCAAGAAAGACTTTAGAAAATACCTTGGAATAACCAATTAAATTATTTAATAACTTATATAGAAAGAAAATATCATTGTCGAACCGTCTTCGTGCAAGTAATTGAAAGAGGTAAAGTTATTTAGCTAAAATATTTGAAAAAGTGTTAATTTTTCTTAATTTGTAATCCATCATATGAAGAAGTCATTTGTTGAAAAGATTTCGATTAAGCTAAATATAAAATTATTAGTTTTCCCTTGCTGTTCCTGTGAGATATACACAAAACATATAATCAGTTACTCTAAGATATCGTAGCTTTTAAATTAATATGATTAACGCTATAAAGTGCATTCCTCGTATCGAGAGACGGACAAAGGGTCGAATCAAATTAGCCGACAATTGTTATGCCGAATTCATAGAGTCGACAAATATTTTAACCGAAAAATAATAGCCTACATAACTGTGCGTGAAATGGAATAAAACAAACGTTTTTCACCGGATAGTTGCTTTAACCTACACATTTTTTTATAACGAAAATATAGGAATTTTTACTAAAAAAATTATTATTTATAAGTATAACCAACTTATTAAACGTTGTATTGATACTGTATAGTATAATGATTATTGATTATATCATACAATTTCTATCGATCACAGTCTTATATACCTATATACAAGACTAAGTCATCGAAAATAAAATAAATTTGATTCAAATCAATCTAATACATCTATCAAGATGAGATTAAACATTAGGTTTTCAGTTATGAACAAATGTAGGCCCTACTATTCCAGCCTCCAGGTATCTTTCTATTTGTAAATTGTCTGTTCGCGTGTTTTCGTTACACTTGTTTAACCGTTTATTTTATTTAAGTAAACATTATGTTTACATAATGTTTTACATTATGTTTATTTTAATGGAACTAAATAAAATTATCAAAAATAAAATATTTATTAATGGTTATGTTTTGTTAAAAAATAAACAACAGCAAATTATTTTTTACTGGGAATGTGAAAAAAGTTCTCACAGAAGAGAAAAACATTATTCCGATTATTTTAATACTCGAATTATCATAATGTTTATTGATAAAAAACATGTAATCCGAGGAAAAGTTCCTATACATAATCACGCACCAGATGTGGGTCGCTTAACTGTAGAAGCCGCTAAAAAAATATAATTAAATATTTTTTAATTTAAATGTTATATCATATTCTATAATTTTTTTTATAGTTTTTAGTGTTTAAAAACAAATGTCCGACAATATTATTAATCGAATTTTTAATTTGTATTTCAGCCAAAAGTCTATCGGCTTCGGGGGTTTCGGCCTTTTGTACCGCACCCTCTCTTATCAGTATAATTGGCATTCAATTTCCCTATATTTTGAAGTATAGATACTTACCTATTTAATCAGTATAAAAATTAAAATTTTTTTAATTATTAATTTTGATTTTCTAAAACTATGTTGTCTTTATTATAAAGTATATTGTTTAGTGTAAAAGTTATTTTGCTTTCAAAAAGTTTTTCAAACGATTTTGGATGAAACATTTTAATTTGAAAAATGTTGAATGATCGATTATATTAAATATCATACCAGTTCTTTGCTTAAAATATCAGATAAATTTAGCATAATTTCCAGCATGAAATCAGATATAATTAAAATAAAAAAATGATCTGGATTAGTAAAAGCATATTTACACTTTAAAAGTAGTATAGATAGAATGCAATTTGTACCACTCTTAATATTAATTTTAAATAAATAAAGTCCTTCAAACACTTCAGATATTAAGAGATAGCTAGAGAATAAATCAATTATATCCCCGTTGATTAGTACTAAAGGTACTGTTAAATTTACTCCAATATATGAAAAATATACAATATCATAAACAATTTTAAATTTATTAACTATTGTTTCTAAATTGAATTATTTTGTTCTAATATTATTATTTTTTTCTTATGGTAGTAAGACTCGAAATGACGTTAAGTAATTATTGTTACCGGTAATGATGAATTGAAGAATAATTGCTTTCATACCTCGTTTTATATTTAAACTGTGAATTAAATATCAAAATGTGTTTATTTTTTCTTATCTTTTAGAAAATCGAAAAAAAATATTAGATACAAATTTCATATATTACAGTTCATATATATTTAGTAATAATGTAAAATTATGATATTTAAAATAATACTCCTGATATTATATCTAATTATTTATTACTTTTTAAATCAAAAATTGATGTTTTTGCTTACATAAATTATTAAAAAAAATATATATCTTTTTTTTTTTGTAGTTAATTAGGAGTCTAATAAAAGTAAATACAATTTATGTGTCCACGGTGATACATAAAGTGTAATTTAAATTTTTGAATTTTGTCACAAAATCAATAATAAAAAAAAAAAGAAATATTACTTATAAAATTATACTTTATAGTATATCTTAATTATCGTTAAAATAGTTTTCTTTAATGTCTTTTAGATAAAAGCTGAAATGTCGATGCTTAATAAATTAAAAATTTCATAAGTTATTTTGTTAACTTCAACATATTACATTGAAAATATTTATCTGAAGTTATTTATTGATTTAATATATCACATAGATGATTAAATAAATAGTTCCTTTCGTATTATAGGTATCCCTGATATTTAAATGAACCTAAAACATATGGTTTTCTAATTGAAGTGAAAACGCATTGATTTTAAATTGATGTATACATAATTAATTATAATAAAATATATATATAATTAATGCAGTGTCTTAAATTTGTCTATATTCCTATCTTAATAGAGGAAATGTTTTTTTAATCTTTGAACATTTTTATTTAATTTTTTACGAAGGAGAATTTGTATGTTGATTTACTATTAAGTATTAAAATATTTATTAATTTTGTACAAAATGCACTTAATTATAATTTTTACAGGACTTTTTTTTCATTAAAATCTCCAATTTTCTGTACAAATAGTTTTCAAAATTACTTCTTTTGCACCTTATACCTATATCGTATTCAATTTACAATTAAAATTTAATGGCATTTGTAAAGTACTTCTTTAATTCACAGAAAAATACCTGATTAAAAAACACTTATCACATTACGAATATCTATTATAATTTTTAATCAAAGAAATAAGTTTTTGGAATAATACGAATGCTACGTATTTATGGTTGCATTATATAATGACTGGATTTGGATAATTTAAAATGCGCTATGAATGATATAATATAGCATTATTATACTATCAGCATTCTTTTATATTGATACTCTTTGTCATAAATAATAGTAATAGTAATATAATCTTGGTGTATATTTCAATAAAAATTCGATTCCGTTTATTTTAGATTATTTAATACAAATGGAATTCAGAATTTGGTTTCCGTACCTGACATTCCCATACTTTTAAAATCAAGGTTATCAGTTTAAATTTTTGATTTAAATAAATATATAATTTAAAAATTTTTTCTTACGTTATCTTAAATTAAACTTCTAGTATTTCAACATATTAATTTGTTAGTTTATTCTATTTTATTTGTGAAACAATATTTATCACGTTAAGACATATTCACCGTTTAACGTATGTTAATTTAAAACTTATAGAATTTAAAAAAGATAATTTATGATTTTGGTTTATAATTTTTTTATTATTAATTAAATGAGTTTTAAACTGGATAAACATAAGAAATCGAATTATAATTTTTGTTGAATGTGTATTTTCGTACCTAAATGGTATTAAAACGAATTAAAGAAAGTAGTGATCATAATATAAATCTTCTATAGTAAGTTTTAATTTTTTTATTGATTTTTATTTAATAATATATTTGACTGTGACAAATTTTACAATTTTGTATGTTTATTAATTTGAAACTATGTTTACTGTAATAAATCATTACATCTTCAAAAAATATTTTCAGTAATATAAAAGTTATTCTTAAGTTATATTTATATATATTTATCATTATAAATTGATTCCTAATGTATTTATCGAAGTGTACTCAGGACAAGTTAAACAAATAAACAAGTTAAAATAAACGAATTCATTACACTTCATATTTCAAAATGAATACTACATTTTATAATACTCTTAACTGTATTAGCTTATTGATATATTTTAATGAATATTATTAATATACACATTTTGTATAAGTATGCATATACAATGTTTTCTTTATATGTACCTACAAAAAAAATCAGTATTTTTTCTATTAGAGCTTATCGGCTTCAAATGTAGTTTCGAGGATATCAACTTTTTAAGATGTACTCTATAACATATTTATGCATAATATTTTTATTTGCCCGATGACCAAAATCTAACAAAATAAATTATGTTCTAAGGAATATATTTTTAAAAAATGTTTTCATATGGAGCATAAAAAGAATCAACGATTCTTAATTGTAAACATTAGAAAATGTTTTTGTTTTATTTATCTTTGGACTACTTTAATTATATCATAGTCATAGCACTGCTTTATTGTCAATTCAGGCTATTTTTTACTTCGAGATTTAGTCAAAATAGAACTTAACTATTTTTGTTTCATTTATTTTTTGTATAAAATTGTAGAATTGTAAAGTTTAAATAATATTTTATTAATAACCATTTTTATTGTTTGAGGATATGATACAGTAAATACAATTATTTTCACATAAGCAATTTTATTAACAGTTACTTGAAAAAAATTATTATTTCATCGGGTGTCTCTCAAGAAAAACGACTTCTTTTATGGAGTCACTTGAAATTAGGAAATCCTTGAATATACTCTTATAATATTAAATGTATAACATTGATATAATATTTTTGTATTTATTTTATAAATAATTATTAAATACAGCTTGATAAATTATTTTCATTAATTACGTATCCTTTGCTAAACATAAACTAAAAATAGTATATTATAATATTTTTAGTATTTTACCCGTATTATATGTGCCTATTTTTAACAGATTTTATGATAATAATATTTAAGAATATATAATTGCATTAACGTGTAGAACATCTGGCTCTCGGTAATATATGTGTGGGTTTAATTGTGTATATAATATTTGTATGAATACAAATACAATAAAAATAATAATTTATGATACGTAATTTTGCTGTTTTTATATTTTATTTTGCTCAACAAACCAATAAATTAAGTGATTTTATTTTTACCTGTTATCGAAGTAATCAAAATAACTAATCGAATCAAAAATAAATTAAGTTTTAGTTAAACATTTTTTTTTTAGTACAAAAAATCAAAATCTTTAGCGTATACAAAATGTATTAAAACTGTAATTCAGGGTGTATTTTTTATTTTGATAAGAAAAATTCATTATTCTTAATTAGTTTTGATGTGTTCATATTTTTTTATTATTATAAAAGGCTACATATATATCCTTTTATTATTTTTTTTCGTTTTCTCGTACAAAAATCTCTAAAAGCGGTTACATACAAAAATTAATTAATTATTAGTATTAATTATTGATACTTTGGAACAAAAAAATAACAAATTTTTTTGTTATAAATTATAAGTATTAGTTTTTTTTATATAATATATAATTAATTTAATACATATAGTAGTCGTAAATAATTAACTAAAAATAATTTAATATTTAATTTTAATTCATCAACGTTTTCTGAACAGTATTCCTATTTAGATAAGTCTAATAAAAAGTATGTAAATTATAAATTACTATTTTTTTTAATTTTTTTTTTTGCAATTTTCACTTAAAAACTAAAATGGTGTTTTTAAAAATATACAAAGTGACTAAAATAATTATTACTGTTTATAAAAAAAAAAAAAAACATTCTTGCATGAATTTAAGTAAAAATGGGTGGGATTGTTTTGAATCCTTTTTTTATTATATCTTTAAGCTATTTTCAAAGTCAACATGATAACAATACAAGTTAACTATTTTATTTCTAGTTTATAACGTTGTAGTCTCTTCAAGTTATTATAGTTTTTTAAAAATATTTTTAAGTAAACAACAATATACGATTAGCTTATAATGTTTAGCTTGTAATCATTTTTTATCTAATGAGACAGTCATTAAGTTGACTATACTAAAACTCAATATAAAAATATTTTTTTGTGGGTCCTATACTATAAAACCCTACATATATATTATTTAAAAAATGCAAGGTCGTCTTAAGTCTAGACTGAATTACTGATTTTAAACACATTAATGGAAAAAGATAATAGCCTAAATGTTATTTATTTAAAGGGATATAGAAGCAAGACTCTTCAGTATTTTTTGTAGTCTTCTCGTGTCAACTGTATTGAAAATCATGTTGTATTTCAATGTAAGTATACTATTAATAACTATACATTTAATTTAAATGCTTTAATTCTTAATTTTTTTGTTTCTTACTACTTTTTGATATCCTTTCGTTTAAAGTAATAATTTGTTTTAATTTTAAACTAAAAATCAAAAACATTAATACAATTGATATGTGCATTTAACATTTAATTTTAAATTTATATTTTAGAATTAAGAGTATATTTTTTTCATCTATAATTACGTTATTAAACATTACTGCCATCTGTAATAAATTGATTAAACATTATCCGAAATTTAACGTCATATATTTTTGTTGCTCATATACATTTTTGAGTATATTTAGGAAAAATTAAGAGGCATTAATTGTGTACAATTTTCACATTTTATTATTATCGAAACTAATTTTAGTATAATAACTTTGCTTATATAAACGTTCTGATAATCACCAAAGACTTCAGTTGCTAGCGTTCATATTTTAAAAACATTTTACATAATAATACGGAGATATTGGGTACTAACTTAAAAGTTTAGTTTATACAATTCGTATGTAATTTAAAATTTAATTTATGCTTCTTCCAATAATATCAGTAAAGACTATTTAGTAGCAAGGTACCAATTGGTTTTCTAATATATTATAAAAGACAATTTATTTTTCTAGTTCTAAATAACTAGTTCTATAAAACCTTGTCTGAAAATGTTTAATTAATTTATAATGCATTGTTTATATGATATCATATATATATATATATATATATATATATATGTTGCTTCAATATAATATAATAAATATGGTATACCAAAACCTAAATTATAGAGATTTCTAATCATTAATTACATTTATTTTCTCTGAAAATAAGATTCTTATTTCTAAAAACAAAATGTTATTACAGTTAAAGTTTTATAAAATTAAATTTCTTCTGAACTATTTATTCTATTTCGCTTAATTTTCAGGTTATTTTATTATTGCCCGCTCTCGCGTGTATGGTTTACGCTGAAACCAAACCGCTCAAAGGATTAATATTAAATCATTGTAAATTTTTTAAAAAACCTCATGTTAGTCATTTGTCAATCACTACACCTCTACCGGTAAAATCTACAACGCCAGTCAAGTTCATTCCCGTGGAAATAGCTTCTACGACAGAATCAACCTTGTATCCACCGGTTCCTCTTTTATCAGAAATACAGTATCCACCATATAATCAAGTGCAATATCCATCACAAAACCCTATTTTATATCCACCGCACCAAGAAGGAGCGTATCCATCTGAACACGAATGGCAATATTCGCCACAGCAAGAAGGACCTTATCTACCACAACCAGAAGAGCAATATCCAATACAATCAGAAGTACAATATTCACCACATCAAGAAGCAGTGTACCCGCCGCAGTATGAAAGTCAACGTCTAACGCAACAAGAAACACAACAGCCATCACAACAAGGACAACAGCCACTGGAACAAGATGAGCAGAAATCAACTCAGCAAAATGGACAACAGCCACCACAACAAGGTGGGCAACAGCCACCGCAACAAGGTGGGCAACAGCCACCACAACAAGAAGCACAGTATCCACCACAGCAAGAAGTGCAATATCATGCTCCATACTATCAAGGCTATCCATATAATTACAGACCATCTGAATTTGCTTATATCCAACCACAGGTGGGTCCGATCCAAAAATCTATTGGATCTTTCAATACCCAACAATTCCCGTACAACCAAAGATTTTACTATATACGACAACCCTATTCATACGGATATTACTCATCCCCATACTACTATTTACCACCAGCCTTAAACGTACCTCAAGTCCCCATTAGAGGTAGTATAAAATCTACTTAATTATTTTGTGTACTTAACATTTTTACCGAAAACAAAAATTATTAAAAACATTTAAATATGATAAATTGTAATACGTTTATAGGAATATTTTGGTGGCTATCTGAAAATCTGTTTTAAAATGCTGTTGGTTAAATCAAAATTATTTTGCAAACTCATACAATAGCCTATTTGTGTTTGGTGTTAGTTGATGTTATATTAGCTTTCATAATGGTTACTCCACAATTTGTAGGATAGTTTTTTAAATATATGTTTATATTTATTTATTTTATTTTGTCAAAATCAATATTGTTACAGTTCACTGTCCACAATGTTGTATAAAAAAATCTATAAAAAGAATGAGTGATATTCTTCAAGGTTGTGACGTAAAATAATCTAAAATTAAATTAAAACTGGAATTTCTTTTTATATTTCAATTAACTTACACAAAATGCTTTAAAAAACAAACTATTTTTTATAATGGTTTTATTTAATTTTTAACTAACATAATTTAAGTGTCAAGATTCAAGCTTTTATAGATCATAAGGTTTATTATGTTGAGAAACTAAATTAATTTTATTGTTTTACCCAATTTAATAGTACTTACTGCTTAAATATATTTTTAATCTATTTATTTATAAAAATTGTGTCGAGTATAATGTGCAAGTATATACTATTGACTAAAAAGTTTGTAGATAATTAGTATTAAATAAAAACATACTATTTTGTCTTAAAGAAAATTATTCGTTTTGCGTAACAGTTTCTAATTTTGGTTGGAGTATATTTAATGTAAGCAATCATCATGTGAAAAATATAAAAACCACAAATTATTCAATTGAAATATATTATTGACTTTAACTCATTAAAAAACAATTTATTGAAATGGAAACAAGTGTATATATAATATAAATATACACATATTTGTTTTATGATTTTGTTTGGTTAATTTTTTTTTTTAAATCGTAACAGTTTTTTTTGTGTAATACGGAGTGTTATTTAAATTACTACCTCCGTTTTTTTTCTATTTCATTTATACATAAAGACACAAAAGACGTGTCTTCAAACACACCGGATTTCACATATAATAAATTCTTATGAACTGTGAGATTCACCCGACATCTTCAATGTTAACGATCCAAGGTCGCCTGGATTCGCATGTTTTTGGATTTATCCGTGGGGATTAATCAGACTATATATACTTCGATTACTAAAAGTTTTGCATATACATTTAGTGTTTGGTCGTTAATCTGTTCGTATCCACATTTGATATTCTACACCAATAATGCAAGGAATTAAGGTAAGTACCTACATTTTAAACTTACACATAGAATTGACTGATTATTTTTAGTCGAACGATCCACCAAATTTACATATTTTATTTATAGTATTTCAATATATCATCGAATAATTTTAGTCATATTATTCTCTCATCTTTTAGTTTCGCATTTTATAACATTGTCCAGCCATTCATGCACAAGAAGCTCACGTGAATATCTCGATTTCGAGTTTTATTTCCTTTAATTTACCTCCGTACACGTAACCCACCGATTGCCAAAGAAATGTTGTAAAACGACCATTGCAAAAGCGCATATCGATCATTTGTCGTAAACGTTGAAAATCAAACGGTTTTATCCGTAAGAAACGTTCTCATAGCCTAGAATAACATAACGAAAACGTTACGCGCCTTTCTTTGCCTTATTTTACTCGTAATGTATTATAATAATGTTATATTTCCTTGTCGGCTTAGAAGACGCTAGTGCCACGATCTCCTGACCTAAGCATTTTATTATTATATTTTATTATTACATTTGTATACTGTCCTATGACTGGATAGTTTCCCTTCTCGCTTGTTCGTATTTGTTTTGTTTTATGTTATATCGTTTCCACAATTTGCTTATCGTGCGAAAAAATATACACATTCTAAATGTTGTAATTTTTAATGGAGAATAAAAATAAATAAATAAAAAATGTTATCTGTACTTATTTTCTCGTCCGTTGCAGACCGTCGCTCTGCTGTGCGCAGCTCTCGCCTGTGCTACGTACGCGGCCGAAGAACCGTCGGCTCCGGCGCAGTACGATTTCACGTACGCGGTAAACGACCCGAGCACGGGCGACCAAAAGGACCAGCAGGAGACGAGAAACGGCGACGACGTGACCGGCTACTACCGCACGTTGGACTCGGACGGCTACGTGCGCACGGTCAAATACAGGGCGGACGCGGTCAACGGTTTCACAGCCGAAGTGATCCGCGAGCCCACCGGTGCCACCGTGCCCGTGCCCGTGGCCGCGCCCGCCGTGCCGGTGGTCGCAAAGGCCGTGGTGAAACCGGTGATCGCCGCGCCCGCACCATACGTCGCTCCGGTGCCGTACGTTCCAGCCGCCCCCGCTGTCGCTCCGTACTACTACGGATCGTCCGCGTACCCGTACAACTACCAGCCGTACTCATACGGGTACCAACCGTACCCGTACTCGGCCGCGTACTCACCGTACTCTTACAGCCAGTACCCGTTCAACAGCGCGTACACCGCTCCGGTCGTCCGCAAGTGAAAATGCCGTAACCCAACGGTTCCTCGGCACCGCCGGCTCGTGTACAACGTACACAAACGACTTCCACGCTGCTTGAAGTCTCGCGGATTCGCTCGCGAAATACTTGGCCAGCTCTCTTCTGCTGTATTTTTTATCTTTTGAACAATGTATATTTTCTTGGTGTGATCTTACGTTTTTGAATGATGGTGTAATATAATAATAATAATTGAATAATGATGTACGATTAACAACGTAATAAATGTTTTTCCTTCATATATACAACTACTTGTGTGATTTTATTTTTATTTCATCTACCCTCGCTACAACAAAGAATATTTTGCCGTTATTTCAATTCCTTCGCTTGCAATAAACATAGTATGCGTGCGATGTACTTGTCTGTATTAATCATATGATATTAATTTTGATCTGCCCTAAGTTTGTTACGAGAAAAATAACGTATTATTAATGAACAACAAAGTATAAAATTAACTGTAGTTTAACTTAAAATCGTATGGTTCAGTGCTTATTGAACAAAGACGAATATCATGACATCATATAAATGATCCAATGATTGCATGTAATTTTTATATATATTATTTTACTTAAATATATATTGGGTTACGTAACTATATAGTTTCTAACACAAAAGGCTAGATTTGCATAGACAAAGTTAAAATATTCAACACAACAAAAACGAACCCTATTAAACACATACTTATTATATATTGAAGTGAAATAATGGTTGATGTGGTACATATTATTTTAATTTATCCTGGAATAATAAAAAAACCCAGCGTAAAATATAGTTGTGTAAAATATTATGTATGTTCAACAGTCTAATTTCAGAAAAAATATATGTTATGATTTTTATTTTTAACTATACAGTATCTGAAAAAAAAGTTACACTTTTGCTGGATAGTCGAATAAACACGAATCGATAATCCATTTGAAATGTAGTAACAAATAAATTTAATGTAAATAATATGAATTATTTTAAAGTTTAAGAATGTAAATCGTAGAAACTATATGTTAGTTTTGATCATCACCAATGATCAATATGCAATGGCACTTAAAATTTTTGATATTTTTTTCTAACAAAATTAAATTTTAGAAAGTTAAAAATAATAAGATATTTTAAAAATTCGATAGGTATATGTAGTCAAAACTTTTCTATTTATTTTCAATGTACCTATACATAGATGGTATTAAAAATAATAATTACGAAAAAAAAAAATATTAACCAAGTATAAAATTAATATTTATATTATTTGGTTGATATAACAATACATTTAAAATAATGTCGAATAATTATTTACTTCACCTTTATGAGTATTTTATAGAATTTTTCTTAGATTAATACTCATTATTTCAGAATACTGAAATGAGTAAATTTGACTAATTATGACTTTAATTCAAACTTAATATTTAGTTGAAAATTAATGAAGTTTACAGGAAATATTAATAGTAAATTATGGATGTGATATGTAAATATATAGAGTTACTAATATATTTTGAAAATCTTTTTTTAAAATAATACAGTTTTAATTTACGTAATTACGAATGTACGAAATTTTATCTTTAAATGCATCATTTTACATACTTATAAGTAATAACATAATTTAAAATATTTGATATTTATTAATTATACTTTCAATAAAAAATAACATAAAAATAATAGTAAAATTAACCCTATTTATTGTTTTTTTTTTTATCATTTTATGATCCAATGATAATTTTATATTATATAATCAAATAAAACAATTATTTCATATTTATATAGACAATACAACTTAGTTCTTATACATTTACTGAACTAAGCCCTATAAGTATCAGATGTATTTTATAAATCAACAGCTTTTAAACTTATAATCATATTTATTTCAAAAAATATTTAGGTAATCAGATTTTACATTATCGTGTATAAATATAATGAAAATCATATAAGCTTTTAGTGTTTATAATAATTATAAAATAATAATGGTGTTATGCGTTAAATATTTGTTGATATTTTTACAAAGACTTATTGATATATAGACTTCAATATATTTATGTTTTGCTGTCCTAAGCAAAATAAAATAATAAAATTGGTAAATTAACAAATTTTAATATTTTTTGATGTAAAAATTTGATACTATTTTTAAAGGAGTAAAATTGTCATATATAAACCAACAAAATGAAAAATTTACCTTTTTAACAATTAAAAACAAAACATTTGGTTGATATGTACGTTTTTTAATTTTACACTATTAATTTAAGTATTAAAATATGATTGTGAATAATTCGTGAATTCCATGAATAATGTTCATTAAATGTATGCGGCACGTAAGAATTTGTATACATTTTTTTATGTATTATGATTGTTAACCAGAGAAGTAAAGAATCATATCATTTGTTCTTGAATATATTTAAATTCGTTCGCGTGTAGAACTAAAAAAATCTGTACCAAATTATTATAATCAAATAGTATACTTGCGGTTGATACATTATGTATATTAATGTACCGATTTAATATTATAACGCTTTTTCCTTGTGCAGTGAACCATGAATATTACAAAAAAATGATTTAAAATGTTGTTTAAAATATTCATCTTAGATCATTTTTTATAAGGTTGATTATTTAATCATTAATTCGAAAAGAACGCGATGATTGGTTCCATGAGAATCGACTGCATTTCAAATGGACTATTAGACCATCCCAGCAGCATCTCCATTATAATTATTCAAGGTCGTCTGGATTCATTATGTTTTCAGATTCATACGTGGGGGTAATCGTGACTATAAATACACAGGGTACATTATATTTTGCATACACATTTTCACCCACATTGATTGTTCAGACGTTTAGCGGATCACATCCACAACATCACACTCTAACGACAATGCAGGATCTCAAGGTAAGTACAAAAAATTACACGGACCCCACCGACCGACGCGATCATGTTGCGTACAACACAATTCGCTGTCAGTCAAAGGTTATCTCTGATACGTTATTGTTTTTCAACAAGAAAAACTAGCCAAAAATCAACCGACGTGTTCTAATATTTTGTTGTTTTCCGTTGCAGACCGTTGCTCTGCTGTGCGCAGCTCTCGCCTGTGCTACGTACGCGGCCGAAGAACCATCGGCTCCGGCGCAGTACGATTTCACGTACGCGGTAAACGACCCGAGCACGGGCGACCAAAAGGACCAACAGGAGACGAGAAACGGCGACGACGTGACCGGCTACTACCGCACGTTGGACTCTGATGGCTACGTGCGCACGGTCAAATACAGGGCGGACGCGGTCAACGGCTTCACAGCCGAAGTGATCCGCGAGCCCACCGGGGCCACCGTGCCCGTAGCCGCGCCCGCCGTGCCGGTGGTCGCAAAGGCCGTGGTGAAACCGGTGATCGCCGCACCCGCACCGTACGTCGCTCCGGTGCCGTACGTTCCAGCCGCCCCCGCTGTCGCCCCGTACTACTACGGATCTTCCGCGTACCCGTACAACTACCAGCCGTACTCATACGGGTACCAACCGTACCCGTACTCGGCCGCGTACTCCCCGTACTCGTACAGCCAGTACCCGTTCAACAGCGCGTACACCGCTCCGGTCGTCCGCAAGTAAAAACGCCCTTACCGAACGCGTCCCTCGACGACCATGTACATACATAACTGCCACGCTCCCGTGAAGATTCGCACGGAATTCGTTCATATTCTCCTAATGTTTAGTCTCTGTACTTTGTTTCTTTGAATAATATGTATTTTATTGTAAAAAAGAAAAATCATTTTAAATAAATGTCTGCAGCTTTGAACAATACCTCGTATTATACTATTTTTATTCATTATTTTATTGACCACGTTCCATTTGACCGCTATCAACGATTTTTTTTAAATGTATACATATGAACTCCATGTATATACGGTTTAAATAATAATAAAAACCATAGTTTTATGTTCTATTGATTATACACACCATATAGTTTAGTTTATGTACCTACTTCATTTACTACGTACATTCGAATCCAACAAATTTTATAGTAATTTATAATATAATTAATAATTTATATTTATAATTTTATTGCGCTATGGTATGAGTTTATCTACAGATTCCCTTTTTGGACTGGTAAAAGAGAGTGTACAGTTAACTCTGTTCGTTTTCGTCTTAAATTATTGTTTGTTGTTTATTACATTTCAGCTTGCATACATTTATCGATTTAATGGCATTCATAAAAAACTGAACGGAGTGTTTTTAATCCTAACATTTTTATATTTTCCAGTATTAACTGTTTCTGTACTTTTTTTAAATATTGTCTATCTAATTCATCTAATTGTACTTCATTTGAAACCATATAATTAATTGTAGGTTAACCAACGATTTAAAACAAATGTACTTATATAATATTAATATGTTCTGAATGTAACGAGTAATGTATTATTTATTTTCTTAGTGTAGTAAATTCTTATGGAACATTTTGTATTACTTAGGAAAATAGACGTTATTATACAGCACAAAAAATATTTACCGAGTGTTCTAAAACCATTCCACACACGAGCGTTAATTTACGACCCGTTATTTTATAGTAATCACGATATTCACGATAAATATATACTAGTACATTTAATATTTAATTCTATTTAGTATTTGTCTATATTTAAACTTAACAACATCTAAGCAGATGAAAATACTGTTTTTTAGAGCTTACCAATTTTTTATTAAAAAAAAAAAAAAAAAAAAAAAAATGGAACAATGTTCATCCTTTGAATATTGACACGTCCTTCCAGAAGTGCATTTACTTAAATGTTTGAAAGTATCAAAAAAGATTCATTAAACTTTCGTATGCCATAGAATAAGTTTATTTTCAATAAACGAAATTAAAAGGTCAATGTCTAATCCTGTGCGTTTATTCTACATCTATTTTACTTTTAGCTAAATATTCATCTAACAACTTAATGGCTTTTGATACTTTATACACAAATGACGAATGAACGAATATTTAAAATCAAATAATAATCAGTCGCGTGTTTTATTACGGTGTGTGTTATCTCTTGTGTATCATTTTAATGCATTTCAACAGGAAGTTCTTATCGTGCGACATTTTTAACGTGCGGTAAAGTCAAGGTGCACGCGACAGTTTTCGAAATGTTAATGCATTAATTCTACGATGAGACACTCGTGTGTTGTGCTTTATTTATTTTATGTACTATAGACCGACAACACACGAGTGTCTCGATTTCGAAATCAGTCGTGGCACTATGACTTAATTTTTTTAAGATTTAATATTGCTAATCTAATTTTTTACGATTGCTTAATCTAATTGCATTCTATTATTTTAGGTCAATAAACTATTTTAATACTGACTTGTGTGTATTTATTATTATCATTCCGTTCAAGGTTAGCAGTAAAGGTTAAGTTTAAGTTTTTTATAAATTATTTGTGACTATAATATATTTTGATTGAGGAGATGATTTGCTAATTTGAGTGACATTTTATACCTCAATGAGCGAGTATAATTTCACGCAGTTCCTAAGTGCGTGTGAAACAATACGACCAATATTATTAATTAATGTATATATAAATTAAATATAGTTTTTATCCTTTGTTTATTTAAAATTGTCGTGCTTAATTGTTATATCAAAAAAAAAATAAAGTAGCTAATGCCTGGTGTAGATAGAGATAATACAGAAACAAAACATATACAGTAGAACCCGTTTAAGATGCTCTCCAAGGGACCAGTTACAAATCGCGTCTTAAGCGGGAAATCGTATTACGCGGGAACAAAAAATTTTATTATATTTCACAATACATCCATGTTATATATATGTTACCGGAAAAGATGACAATCAGTCCGTATTGACAATGACTAGTCAATAACGATAATGCCTGATTTAGTAAGGAATTAATGTCAATACCTAGTCATTGATAACAATTCCTAATAAAAGAAGGCATTGATAATAACATTAAAAATTAATTTAATATATTTTAATACTTATTAGCTATTTAGGATAAATCATAATCTTAATCTTTATTGTTACGTGGTAAATTACTATGACACTTGGAATTATATAATCTAGTACAGCGGTACCCAAACTGTGCCCCGCGAAGCCTTTGGTGCTCCGCAATGGTTTGCCTAGGGCTCCGTTCGTAACACCACAAAAAATTTCAAAAAATGCTCGTCATTTAAAATTAATATATATTTCATGAAGACTTGAATGTTCCATAATCAGATCGATCACCGATAAAGCGGTGTTGATATTTGTTTAAATGCAGATTTATAACATTGCCTAATATAATACGGAAATGTTGATAAAACTACGAAATATCCAACATTGCCTAACCTTTCCAGTCATTGTCAACAATGACTAGGATATACTGACAATTCCTGAATTTTCATCTTTTTCCGGTAACATATACATAAATTATATTTTTTACTTTGCAGAGTGAATTATTACATTTATATTACCTATTTCAAAAAATCGTCTATCTTTCATTGTTTCAAAGTTTTGATGATTTTTTGAATACAGGAAGTTTTCAATTTTATTAAGATGATGTAAAGTTTCGTCAGCATTGTCAAAAGATGGAATTAATCTTCTTAGCTGATTAACACGATCAAGAGCATTTGTTACTATTTGTTATTATTGGTTATCGTTATTATTAGTGAGGTATTTCTTTAAATTTTATACAATGTATATGTATATACAATATATTTTTATATGAACATCATTGACAATATGATCGTATTATTCGGGAACATAGGGCGTATTATCCAGAGTAAATTACATGTTAAATGTTGTTAAAATCAAGGAACTCGTAAAAATGAGCGTATTAGCCGGGAAATCGTCTTAAGCGAGAGCGTCTTAAACGGGTTCTACTGTATTTATACTAAGTTGGGTTAAAATTTAATAAAAAAATGTATTAAAATTAAAACATTTTATAAAAATTTATTTCCAGCTCAAGAGTTTTTATTGCTATATAATAACGTCTTTCGTTTATATATTGCAAGTATACATTTTATAAAGATTTTAAGCAAAATAAAACTTAAATAAAAATAAATTCTTTAATTTTAAAAATTTAAATCAAACACACACGAGTCACGTATATCAACAGTACCATATTAATAACAGACCAATTGATACCAAATGGTAGAAAACTAATGTATAATTACAATAAATATATAAATATATTTTTATAAGTTCAATATGCCCAATATAATATTTACCGACACCGCTTTGTAAACACACTACTTTGTTTTTAAAAATATGAAAAATTTATTTTTCGTTTCTGTGTTGACCTGGCATAATAGTGGTTTTTTGTAATTTCTTTAGTCTTAATTATGCTGTACCTATGAAACAATACGAATGGTTCAAAAATATCGTTAAAACAAAATTTACTGTCCATCATAAGCGTGTGCAGACATAACTAGCAGGGTAGTCAAACATAACACATTATCATTTAATATTAACAAAAAATTTGCATTCGTAACTTCATTTAACTTAAAAACTATATTTCTCCAGTATTCTTACATTTTTTTAACGTTAACTAATGTTTCGAAGTGGTTGAAAATAATATATTTATTTATTATTGTGATCATATTGAATATTTTGGTGAGGGTGGAAAGTTTCACAGAATAGTCAAGTACCTGACTACCCCGTGTGCACGCTTATGCTGTCCATATACATAAATTGATTTCATTTTAGTTTAGTACTCATAATATATATATACATATATATATATATATATTCTTTAATAAGATACTATGAAAAGTTAAATAATATTTTATTATTTTATTTTCATCGATGAACACAATAAAATAGATTAAATTAGATATTATTGTTCAAATATACTAAGCAACTTTTGATTCTATATTTTTATTTATAACTATTATTTATTAGTATATTATTGATTTCATACGTATAATAAAATAAAAGTATTATACCAAGCCTACAAATTTCATACTGATATTATTATAAGTGCAGGTCCGTAATTCAATTTAGCTATATGATTTGCATGCCAATTTAAAATACACTATTTAAATATACTTTATGTTTTTATTAAGTTTACTACTATTTAGTATGTAACATTTGTTTATGATTATAATGTAAATATAAAATTTGATAAAAAAAAATCTGTCATTTATTCAGTTACAACATATTACCACGATAGATAATAAAAATAGAAGTGTTTAAAATAATAAATTTTCTTTACAGAACTCTATTATATAATATTTAATAAACTTTAGAACACTGAAATTATAATATAATAATTACAATTTAATTTCTTACAAACGTAAAATAACGAATGGCAGAAAAATAATTCATGTTATCTGATATCTAATTTAATACTCATATACTACTCGTATTTTACAAGTAATAACCAAAGTTACGTACGGGTCTCCGGGAAAATATAAATTTGATTTGCAATAATACACACTTAGAATGTATTTCAATTATTAAATTTATCAGATTGGCAATTGGTCAATTTTCGTTTCCGGTTGCACCTACATCGAAGCAACAACTTTCGACTGACCGAGAGAACCTTTTTTTTTTTATAGTCATGACATATATCAATGATTTGTGAAGTGTGATGCGTCACAATAAAACAACATTAAGCTTACGACTTGATGCGTTTCATGACAATTAGTTCGAAAAACCTGTTGGGTTTCGTTTTATTTTTAAACGTTTCATGTTTGCAAACCTCCCCGTCGAATGCGGTCGCACTCGTACAACTGTGCCACAACACCTGTTACGAAGTCGTTGTATAATATCGTTACGGCTGGGAGTTATCTAATAGAATATCGCTACCGCCGGCGAAATATAGAAATAAGAAACTGCTCGTTCAAAGAGTTTAAATTAAAACGTATGATTTAGTATAGGTATGTTTAATTACAGCGCGCGACACGAATCCATAATATACTGGTACGGCGGGTCGGTGCGGCGGTGTAGACCTACCGGATGTGAGTTATAAAATAGTTACACCGTTTTGATAGTGTACGACGATATAATGATAAACATAGTGACGCAGGTCACTATGTTGTGGCGTCTGTTCGTAAAATATTCGCTGTATACCTCGCATTAACTGAACATTGCATCCGGCCCTAGACGGTTTGGCTCGAAATTTAACTTTTTTCGAATTGTATATGTTTTGTATGTATAAAGAGTTGAAATGTGCCTCATCTATTTTGTAAAAATCGTTCTTTTCGCAACACGTTCGCTTCATACAATACATTCGATCCGCGAATACCGCGATATTATTAGCACTTAAATAAATTAAATAATAAAAATAATAAAATAAATTCAAATAACGAAAATAATTATTTTACTGTTATGTTACTAGATGTATACATTCGTAATCACGCCTTATGATCTTAAACGTTTTATATTAATAGTAATGTAATTTAAGTAAAAACCTGCTCTCAGTGTTATGAGTTTGTGACTTTGAACTTGATATCGGCCCATAATACTTAGTACATAATATCGCATCTCCGTGGTCAACAACACATACCATCTCGTGATATTCGTAAACAATGCACGGTATAATATAATGTATATATGTTATACGAGTATTTAAACAATGATTTAACCAGGAAACATTGAAACGTCATAACTGCTTGAATTCACAACATTCTGTACAAATGATCTTAATGTATATGTCGTAGGTATATAGTCAAATCAAATAAAGTTAAATGCCTAGTCATTTAATTAAATTACTAGGAATATGATTTGATTAAATTCCTATTTCATGTCAGGCAAATAATAAAAAAACATTTTGTATTGTTTTAAAAATTTTAATTTATTTTCTATCAGTTATTTATTGCTATTTTATTCATAAAAAAGCAATATATTATTTATTAAATGTAAAACATGTTGGTATATGAAATAATATGTATAATTTCATGTTCATTATTACTATTGTTTTAAAAATGAAATCATAAATATATACAGGTAATAACTAATTAGATATGATAGACATAGATGATAGTACGAGTATATTGTGTACTCTATAGTCAGTATGATTTGACTATATGCCTAAGACATATATACGTTTCGCTGTCACTCGAAACTCGACTTAATTTTACGCGTTTGCTTTCTATAATATTGATCGGGTATTTTCTGTTCAAGTTTTTAAATACCAGGTAGAAAGACTTAAATTATAAGAACTAGGATATTGGGTTTTGTTTTTACTAAAAATTCCAAGAAAAACATATGTATGATTGTAACTTGATATATTTTTTAAAATAATAATCAACTTGAACAATAATAATTTTCAAATAAAACTGCGGTGACATATAGTAAAATAATTATTTGATGTCAAAAAAAACTTGAACACAAACATTCGAGTGAACAAGTTGTACATTGTTTTTTTTTTTTTTTTTTTTTATCAATTTCCGCAGTAATTTTTAAGTTCTGCATTATTACCCACCTACGCACAGCATGGTCGTAAATGTCTGCAGTGATTTTTTTTTGTACTCGTTGTCACCGCGCGCACGTACGAGTACTACGGTGTAATATTTCCAGTCGTATTACCTATTATAAGTGTATTGTAATATTTACAAATGTAGTTCGCAAGACTATGTACTATATAACCGAAGAAAATTATTATTATTTACAAAAAAAAACCAAAACGAAAATCGATACAGACAGTAAACAAATGCAGAATAAACGGGTGTATTTACATTGCACTACAGCGAATCACTGCGTCGTAGTGCTGCGTCGTGCGGGGGCGGTAATCGACGCACATTCGACGGGTACGCGCACCACGTCAACACGTTACAGGTGCCTTACATACTAGTCGATGAATGTTTCGTACGGAAAAAGGATTGTTAGGAATGCAGTAGGCGCTTGTAGATTATTAGCTCGGTCAGTGATGGCGCTGACCGTGCACGCCGAAGTCGAAGTCCGGCTTCTTGCGGTCCACCACCGCGTTAAAGCCGCTGTGCTTGTCCGCCTTGTACTTGACCGTGCGCACGGTGCCGTCCGGCTCGACCAACGTGTAGAACCCGGTGACAACGTCGCCGGTCCTCGTCTCGTGTTGGCTCTTCACGTCGCCCGTGTGCGGGTCGTGCACGTCGTAATGGAACGAATAGTGCACCGGCTCGTGTTGGTCCTGCGAGTGCTCGTCGTCATGTTCGCCGCCGCCGTGCACGAGGTATTGGTCCTGCGCCACCGGTTCGTGCTGCTGCTGCTGCGCTTGATGGTAGCCACTGCCGCCGTCGTACGACGAAGTCTCCTGGGCGAACGACGAAACGTAGTCGGTGCCGCCGTACGGCAAACATTGAGACCGCGTGACCATCAAACCGAGCGCAGCGCACAACTGCAGCAGTAGAACGCAATACGGACATATTTTAGAGAATTATTCTGCAGGAACCCGTCCCCCGTCCCCCCTTCACCAAAACACGTGTACTTATCGACCTTAGGGTTTTAAGTTTTTACGTGTAGATCCGTTTAAATATATTATATTTACATATATATTATCAATTTATTTTGAAATATGTACCTCGGTTCCAAAGACTCGTTAGGATCTATAATAATTTAGATTTGATGTAAAGCTTTAAGGGTTCTGGGATTTATCACGTGACTTCAAGCCAAAAACGAAAAACCCGATAAGAAATTTAATATTGATGTGATCTTGTTCGAATAATTTTGGGGTACGGTTCAATAATAGGATTAGAATATAGTAGAATTAATAATAATGAGATATACATACTTCGAACTGTGCTTTGGAAAGAGTCTACTGCACATTTTTTAGATTAACTCGTTTTATCCTGAATACTTCATATTTAGCCCGTTATTACCTTCCAGTAACGAATCATCTGAATTCAGTACATCGTTGGCTGGTCGCTTACAGAAATTAACTATACATTCTTAAAAAAGTCGAATATATCTAAACAACATAAAATCGTAAACTTTTATGGCTTTTTATTTCTAATTAGCTTTAAAGTTCCTTAATACTCTCTCTATCAATTATTGTCCTTCTTATCTTTATTTTAAAAATAATTATATGTAAAACGATTCTACGGAATTTTCCTCATCAACTCTTTATATAACACTTTTTCATACACCTTAAAACAATTATGATATTAATTTATTTTATTTTCTCATCACATTTCTTAAAAAATATTATAATATTTATATTTTACGTTGCACCGTAAACGGAATGCTATCTAGCGATTAGGTGTACCAAAAGATCATTGCGTATGTGATTGAACAGGATAATAATAGTGTTGTATCGTTGTTGGACATTTGGTTTGCGGGGAAGATAATTGGTGCATGGACGTGAGAACAGAAAGAATATTTCAAAAACTGTTGCACGTGTTTGCGAATATCACGAAATAATTTTGACGATTTATCAGATTTAAAAATAACTAGCATAAAAATGGTTTTAGAAAGTTCTTCACAAAATGAGCATTTATTTTTATACAGTAAAGTACCCTCAGTATTACTGTCTACCGAGGTCGATATCGAAAAAATTGTGTTGATATTCGAAAACGAAAATACGCGTTAATAATGTTCGTTAGACTTATTAAATGGATAAGATTAACATAAAATCACTTACTACTATAACTGCGGAGGAACCGTTCATCGTGGCGTATTTCTTCGGCGGTTGAACAGCATTGGATGCCAGACATGCCCGAGTTTTTCTTTTTAAACCAAAAATACACCGGAAGACTTATTGTTCGGTGAAAATACGAAATTACATAAAGTTGTAACATAATAGTAATAAAAATAACGAATAATAGCTAATTTATGTTTATACAAGAGTTATATGTGTATCGACATGGTACTGTGATCGTTTTAAGTATACGTGCTACACGCGTATGGTTTAATTACAGCCATTCCTAAGTGTGATAGGGACCTGCGTAACGCTCTCATCTCGCACCACAAGATTTTATCATCGTCGTTACTATTATAATGTGTACCTACGTTATATTATTCACTGAGTAAACAAACTGTAATAAAATTTGAAAACGCACAGTCGAATCGTATTATTCGATCTTATCAAAGTATCGTGATTTCTTTGTTTGTTTCTATTCATTATTTTTATCTGGGTCTTGTCTTGTGTTTTTTTAATTTTTTTATTACATTTATTATTTCTAATATTATTATTACTGTTGTTGTCTTCGTGTGTCAATCCAGGAATATCACAGGCTATAAAACCTTAACGACTGAGAAAACGACTTTTCATTTCAAGTCTAAACTTTTTGTGCACTGTTTTTGTTCTGTTCTATTTCTATTCCTAGTTTACGGTATGATTGCATTATTTTTTGTCTATTGAAACATTGCTACCCTCGTATGTGGTCAACAGCAAAAAATGTTCTATGTACCGTATCGTATATAAAATATAACTTATTTAAATTTTCTTAACCCAGTCGTTTTCTTTAAATCATCTGAAACATTACATTTAACGTATGAGATCGTATGTCTTAATATGAATAATTTAATTATATTATTAAATAAAAATTAGTTGTCGTTACGTCGCGCCGCTTAATACGTTTATTTCCTCAAATTATACTTATTGATGGATTCAACTGCAACATATATGAGGATAAGTACTTATAAATGTTAACGTTTATATGCCATGCGTAACTATAATAATACTTATATATCTATTTTATATGTTAAAATTATTTCTAACTAAGATGAAGTACTCTAAGTGAAATATTTGGAAAATAACGTTATTTTATAAAATACAGAAACTGTATCTCGCAATACTTATTTACAAACACTATACCAAAACTAAATATTACAAAAGCGTAAACACTTATTTCGCATTACAATATAAGTTTATGCCGCATTGCAATTATATTATTATATATAGTTTATTAATTATAATAATTTTTTGAATATCTTTCTAGGTTATGGTCAACGTAATGTGACATTTGTGTTTCTACTTATGTAAATTAATTAATGCACTTTGTATATGACGAGTTAAATACATTAATATGTACACTATATATATGTTGGATGTAATAAATTATTGTACGAAGATATCAATGATTCCATTGAGTTGAATTTTATATGCGTATGTGTAGTATATGTATTTTTTTACATGTTTTATACAATCAAAAAAACGAACTAATTTAGATGTGTTTCGTCTGCCAAGATCGTATTTCGAGGAAATCAACTTTTTATTATGCATTTTATTCAATGTTCGTGCTTGTCATTTTTTAAAACATTGATGTTCTACATACAAAAATATAATAAAATTATAACATACATTTATTTCATCATACGGATAATATATACAACATATCTAAGTGTTTTTTTCTTACCTAAAAAAAAAAATGCATATACATATGGGGAAATACCACTTTAAAATATATGATAAACGATATAAGTTTTATTTTTATTTCAACAAAATATTTATATTGTATAGAAAGCATGTATTTTAAGTATGAAATAACTGGCTGAGTTTTATATTTCATTATTTCTAACTCACACTAATAGTTTGTTTAGATATTCATGATATGCCATTATTCTTGTTGTATGTTATTTGTTTTTGTTATTTATTAGTATTTTATTCCATCAAAACGTATGGCCAAATAAACATTGACATCATTTTTTTGGATACTAGTAGGTTTGTGAATCATTTTTAAATAAATAATACTTAATTATCATAGAATAATGTTATGTAAAAAAAAAAAAAAAGAAACTTTGCCAAACGGTACGGTATACAATAAATACGGTATGTAACAATAATTTTCCAAAAACGAATATGTGACCGTGAGTTCTCCATGAGAACATTTTATTCATAGTATTTCATGTAATATAATGATTAATGAATACCTATATAGTCTGTTGCTGTACACAACGATGGTTTTTGTAAACTGGACACAAATCGGATATTATTGGAGTATATTGTGCGATGCGTTTCTTGAAATAACCGATTTGTAAATCGAGCACGTAGGTTTAAGTTGTGATGATGAAATGTTGTCAAAATATATTTTGTAAGAAGCCAACGGAATAGTTTACACATGTTGTATATCGGTACTTTGTGTGTACAATCGAAATGACGATTAGTCATATTATTCTACGTAACACGGTTTTAATTGATACTACCTTTAACGATGTATGACCATCGATATCCCTTTGTTATAAACATGTGATTCATGCATATATTATATTAAATCGATACTTAATCTGATTCTGATTGAAAATAATTACACGTCTACAACAGCTGAACTGTTCCTAATGTAGTCGTTCCGAGGCCTTTTTAGACATAATAAAATAATTTTTTTCAGATCGAATGCTCGTGTTCCAGCGTATGTTATTATAGTGTTATTGAAACAATATCTTCCATTATTCAAAATATGATACATGATAATCGTATCATGTATAATGTATAAACATACGTACAATATACTTATATTTATTTACAAGACATTTAGTTTTCTCAAATTTTAATTGCACTAAATGTGATGAAATATTTTAGATTAAAACAAATAAAAAAGAAAAAAGTATTTTCTTAATCAGTTATTGTAATTGCTTTTTCTTTGTGTAAAATATTCGACGAGTTTATGGTATCAAAAATTATGTATTAAAGTTGCTTACGAAGGATTTAGCGTCCTCGTCATTATTTGCAGGTTCACCTCCTTAGGTTTAGAGTAACACGATAAAAAGTTTTTCTCCTATAAGAAATATGTATGTTTTTATAAAATGATACTATCATCTATCACACTCGTTATCATATTTTTATGATTTATACGATGCATTATCCTCGTATTGAAATGTTCGGACAAACGTATTGCTTCGGCGCGTCATATTCAAATTAAAATAATCGTATTTGGATTCATGCAATGAAATTCGTCGCAGATGTTTTCTAGAAGTAAACTTTGATCACCGTTCAATGCGATTATAGCCATGTGTGCTGATTTCAATGCTTTCAATCTTTGCATACGCGATATCATACCGTAACAGTATTGCGTTTTAGCCTGTCGAGCAAATCGTTGGCGCGTGTTTTAAGCTCGCAAGACCCATGTAGAAATGCATGTATTTTATACGGGACGCGAAAACGGAACAACCGGTCGGCGCTGCTGCGACTATCGCGCATAATAATAATAATGAATAATGAAATGTAATAATAATAATAATAATAATAATAATAATAGTGTATACAATTACGGACGATAGCGTTTCTAAACCGTCTGGACGAATTCCACTTTGGCAAACGTTATAATTGTATTTAATTTTTTTTTTTTTCCAATCGAAATCTTATTGTACTATTGTTACGGCATACTTAACCGCAGTGCAGTCAGCCAACGTCACAAACCATAATAATGGTAATGGTGGTGATGGTGATGGTGCTACATCGTTATACAGTGCGAGACATTATATTATTATTATTTGTTGTGCGCAAAAACGCACACGTGCACTATTCGTATACGGCAGTTACGCGCGTACGTGATACACATAAAACCCTGGGGGGCGTTTTCTATTTCATAGTTTCGCAACTGGCGCGTGCGCCATGACCACTGAAGACGATCGCAGTGATCTTGAACCACTTATGGCCCGTGCGATCGCGGTTTATCCATCTGGTTCTATGAAATACCTGTAGTGACCTGACCCCATACTCATTTACAGATATCCGTTCGACCAACGGTTCAGTTGGGGAGGATACTTTGGAGTCTAGACATCGATAGTACGTTCGTACTCCGATTTCTGTTTTACTTTATTTTTAGGCCATCCAATAACCCCGTACCCGTTCGGTATAAATTCGGGGATAAATCCCCGGTTTGCTTATTGATTTGATCACCATCACGAATCACCGGTTTGGTTTTATAGAATTATTTTTAAAACATCCCTTATAGTTCTGTATGTTTTTCGCATCCGTTTTAAAATATGTAAAAATATGTATACCTAGTATCGTATTTCTAACACGTATCATGCAGTGCATTTCTTTATAACTACAGATTAGTTTATAGTGCAGTAGTTATAGATGAAAATTTATTCTCTCGCAGAATGATGTAGGTGCTTAGAATATATGTTATTTGTGTCATAAATCGAATACTATGGAAATGTCTGCATTATTTCGGTTTATTTTAGGGACTAAATTAAATGTTTTTCGAAATTCATCATGCCAGTAACACCTTATGATTAGTGGTGATAAAACATAGATATCATTTTTTCAATAATGATTATTCTATTACAATTTAGTTTAAATTATGTATATCAGGGACGGTAACCGAACTGAAAAAAATCGGTTCTAGAAACGGAACTTTTTAAATTGTTCGAACCGAAACCTTTATATTGATAAATTAGTACCGGGACCTAATCGAAATTCTTAAATTATAAAGGTTCTTTTAGGTTCTAAAATAAAATGGTTTTATTTAGTATAAATAATTGGTTAGTTACTACTACTTTTCTTATAAATAATCAGGGATCCATTCTCATATTATTAAACACTACTATAATACTACTATTATAATGCAACGGGTGAATGATGATATACTCGTATTTTAGTATATACACTAGATAAAAAATTATTATATTTTACTGATAACAAGAACCGGAACTGAACTGGTTCTAGACTAGTAACGATAAATTCAAATATTTCCAATCTCTATTATTTATTATATGTGCCTCATAAAGTTATCATACCTTAGTATATATAATTGTATGTTTTTAGTTATTTTACAGTTCTATAAGTTATTATTTTTATGTGTTAAAGTTATTTTAACCAAATACTTTCATGAATATTTGACACTACGTACTTTGATATGGTTTGATATGTACATAAGCATTTAAAAACGAATAACAATCGTTATTTATTGTATATCATGTATACCGTGTGTTTGATGTTTTTTTGTCCGGATATTTTTGGCCAGATTCAGACTCGCACATGGCCATTGTAACTTCCATTTATACGTTAAAAAAGTGAAATAGATATTTTATTGATGCAGTTTAAAACTTCGTGACACTATGTATCAACCGTGTAATTTATATTAAAATATATACATATAAATTTGTAATTACACCCTCCGATACCAATTTTGGCCGTTTAGGTTCAGTTTACTTAATGTGTTAAACAACGAACCGTATAGTGTGATTTGACTGTTCGTACTACTGGACATAGAAACAGTACGCATTTTCAAAGATACGGTACTTCTTTGTAAAAAAAAAAAAACAACCACCAGATTCGGGCCTATTACCGATAACGAACGCGAAAATCGTGATCGCGAGTCCTGCGCAGCAGACGTTATCGTCTGTGGACTGCGGTTGTTCTCGCGTCCTTCCAAGGACGGTGGCGTCGCAAGCGTCGTCCTTTTCGCTGCGAAGATTTCACTTTCGCCACGTATCATGCGGCAGCGGTGGTCACCGCATAGATTGGATTGGACTCGGACCAAAACCGCGCTGCGATGACCCGTATAAGTACACTAGATGACATATCGCATTCGTGTCGCGTGGCCACGTATCCGTATTACGACACAGCGGCCGCGTCGGCGGTTGGCAAACGCCCGTGCCCTGTGCGCGCGGTGGTGTCGCCCGGCTATGTGTCCAAGAGGGGCGTCGGGGTACCCGAAAACGCGGCCGTGAGGGGGCGATCATCCGGGCCGTCACTATATAACCGCCACCGATGACCGTTATCGATATCACATTCAATCCGTTCGCAAGTCCATCAGGTCGTGCACGCATCAGACAGAGAGACAGCCAGTCGTGTGCAAACAGCAACCGAAAACAAGAAACCCGAAACAACCACAATGGCATTCATCAAGGTGAGTACAACTACGTTTTCATTCATCGCTATCGGTACACGTTTTGTACACATACGCGTATTATAACAGTTCCGTACGCAATCTGACCATTTGTTTTTGTTCCGTCCCGTTCTCATAGTCTACATTGGTCTTCGCCGTCGTCGCCGTCGCTACCATCGGCCGAACCCAAGCTGGTGTCCAGATCGCACCTGCCCCGTACGCCGCCTATCCCGGATTCCTGCCTTACTCTGCCGCCCCCGCCGCATACCCGTACGCAGCGTACCCGTTCAAAGCGCCCTTGTTGCCGGCCGCTTCCAGAGCTGTTGCAGCCCCGTTGCAACAAGTGTATCCGGCCGGAGCCGCTCGTTTCGCCGCCACGGGACCTCTGCCCGCTCTCGCACCTTTCCCGGCCGCCGCACCGATAGTGCGTGCTGCACCCGTGGCCGCCGCTCCTCTGCCAGTGGCAGCAGCCGCTCCCGTGCCAGTGGCACCTGCAGCCCCTTTGCCCGTCGCAGCTAAGTTGGACTACACCGACTCCTACCCGCAGTACCAGTTCGCGTACACGGTCAGAGACTCGTTGACCGGTGACGCTAAAGACCAAGAAGAGGTGCGCGATGGTGACGTAGTCAAGGGCAGGTACAGTCTGATCGAAGCCGACGGCAGCCGTAGGACGGTCAACTATTACGCCGATGACGTCAATGGATTCAACGCGGTAGTCCAAAAGGACGTTCCAGTCGCCCCTGCCGTAGTGGTGTGATCGTCCACTATGGACTACGACGATACAAGATGATTGAAGTACAACTATATACATCCCATACGGCGACGTACACTCGAACGCGTTACGATGGTCCTTGGCGCAATAGCCGATGAAGCCACCGGACAACATTTGTATACGTGTGATTTATTTTTTATTTTTACTTTTTGTGTGTTTTCTTTTTGTAAATAACGTTTTCTTGCTGTTATGTTATTTTCTATTCTCTTCTATTTCATGATAATAAACAAAGTTTCTTATGTATATTTGTCTTTCATTTTTAATATGAGTATAATCTTCTTTTCAACGTTTATAGGCAATTTGGCCCATCGAAGCTCCACACAGTTTTCTCTATTTCTTTCTATTATTTGCCAATTCCTCCGAGTTATCAACTGCAAGTGTTTGAAAAATCTGATTGTGTTCATCTAACCACCTTTTCTTTGACCTTCCCAGTAGTATCATACCTTCTGGTTTTCAATTCAGTATGCCACTCGCTTTCCATACGTGTCCTGGCCAACTCATTTTTCTTCCTTTAAGTATTTTTATATTGTTCTCTTTCCCCAAAAGTTCTTTAATTTCATTTGTAAAGAAGGGATGACAATTCGATTAGTTCTGAAGTATTTAATGATCGAGTTAAGATAACTAAAATTATTATTATTTCAAAAAATAAAAGTATCCAATCCATGCATTTACTTTATTATATAAATATACACTTAATATATCTTCGTATTATAATATGAATTTGTTTATTTTAATACATTTTCCGAGGGTTTATTGTTTTTAATTTATAAAAAAAATAATGCGGTTAAATTTGCATTTTTAACCTCTTTTAAACCTTGAATTTCACAACTGTATACTAAAACACTTGTTAAATTTACATAAACGTTTATAAATAGGTAGTTATTTTTACATTTTATAAAAAACCTTATATTTATTTGATTATTAAACTCAATATATTAATAAATAGGAAATGTATTTAAAAAATAATGAATTAGAATGAAACTACTCTATTTTTATTGACTCTTCAAATACCGTAATGAAAAAACTTATTTCTAAATTGTATTCATTAATTTCAAATAATAAATATTATTTATTATTGCAGTAAACTATTCATTTTTGAACTTTACCAGTTACATATACATTACAAAATACAATCATCTAACATAATATCGGTCTCAGCATGTTTCATTTAATGCAAATAAAAATCTGATGACTAACTAATAAAATGTATACATTTAATGTAATTGTCTATTATAGTATTTTTAATATTTTAACAAGGTTTGTTCTACATTAAGTTAAATGTATTTCCTATTTACTACACCAAAATCATACTTTCTTATCCTAATATTTATATTAATAATTATAGTTATTACAACTACATATTATCTTTCAAATGGGGTACAATTCATCCACCTTGTTATTTTCAATTCAAATTTTTCCCACTTAATGAAGCAAAGAATTTAAAAAAAAAAATTATTTTTTTATTTATTTTTTATAATAATTTATATTATATATATTGTAAAATATTTTGTATTTTACGGTAAGATGCAAACCACATGTGTCTATGACGCGAGCCAGTTCGGCCACTCCTGCCCATACACACTGGCTCTGCAGAGTTGGCGCGTCCTGCGAGCACGTCGTGTTTGACATTGTCATCGCGTATTATCATTATCATCATCATCGCCGTCGTCGTGGTGCTGTGTGACATGCGTGCGGATTGTTACACGTCTTCGCCGGCGAGTCACGAGTTGTGCAACCTCTCTGCCCACCCTTTTTTTGCCTGTATTACACGCGCGTCTAGGTAATAAAACATTACATAATCTCGGTTTCCCGAGACACGTCGGTGCATAATACGCTCTGCCGTTCTCGTGCATTAAACTAATGCACTCGTGTGAGCAAAAAATCCGTCCCGCGGTCAACGGAACCTCGGCTAATTGCGTCCAGCATTGTCTTCCGCTCGGATACCCATCGGAAACTCTGCAATACCTCTCGTCGTCCGTGTGTTTTCTTGTTGAACTGATACCCGTCTGTTCTCCAATAGTACGACACGGTCATGTAGGTGCTAAAATTATTGTCCCCTACACGCCGTGCCAACAGCAAAATTATGTGTCTGCGATTTACTCGACAGTATTATTCACGTGTACGTTTAAGTTTGTACAACAACAAGAATCGCTGCTTGCACCGTAGCAGCACTATATGTATGACTAAAAAACTTTGTTGCGATAATGTTTCCATTAATTTTTTTATTTTTTTTTTTTATCAGTGCGAAATATATATTCAATACATTAGACCACTTGTTCGAATAGTGTGTCTGCTTAACGCACGAATTCTTGAATACATTATTGGGTTTATTGTACCCAATAATGTAACGTCTGATTTTATCTGCTGGGTCAGTATAGGCAACTTGTGCGACAGGCAATCAGTTTTGTACTTTAAAAATAAAAGTTGTTAAAAAAAAAAAATTATCATTATCATTAATACTAATGAATTTTGATAGTTAATGTATAATGACTTTTTTTTACACTGTTTTACACGTCCCATTTATATTTGTGCAACTCCTTGAAATTTAAACGTACTGCATAATACACTTTTTGTTTGCGAGAGGGCCATAGTGAATATATTTTTTATGTTAAATCCAACTACAGCCGATTTACGCTCAAAAATTAAGACAATTATTTTAAGAAATAGAAAAAGAAAAATTGTTATATTTAATTCAAAATTAAAACACCACATGAATCAAAAATTATTTATTATGATTACATATTTTTTTATTTTTCACTCTTATCGACGACTTCGTTTCCTTTATTAATTTACAATCGCTTTACTAATTATTATCGATACAAAACATTTATAGGTACTCTATCATACATGTTAACGGATGCTATTAAATTTAATTCCAACTAAATACTGATTGTTTATCTTATAAATATTTTTACACATTATCTCATTTTTTTTATACGTTAAATACAAATATGTATAAATAAAATATTTCTACAACAGATTTTCAGTAAAGCAAAAATACTGAGTATAGACATTAGTTTCATAATAATGGTTAGGGTAAGATTATAAAGCAATATTATTTAATCATTGTTCAGTAGTTATCGTTATATGTAATCACTAATCAATATTTCATATTAAAATACATTTTGTTACCAATGGTATAAGTGAAATTTAAAACGAGCGTATCGAAATCTTCGAATATTAATAATATGTTTATTTAATTAAGTTTTATAATTATAAGTAATTATTAATATCCTATAGGCCTTCTTTGATGTTGAAGTTATTATTATCGTATAACAAGTGTTGAAATGATAGAGGTTTTCTATTATTCTATTATGATTTTTCTATTTGTTTTTGTCATTTCTTAAACTCGTTTTATTAATTAATTTATAATACATAAGATAGACATCCTCTCAATTCGATTTACTTTTCTTTTGGTATTTGTCAATTTATCAGCTCATATACTAATGTTAAAAATGCTTTTTGTCTCCAGTTACCTCGTGTTGTCTTGATTATAAACATTTTTCATATTAAAATATACTAAATAAGTGATTGTAATATACATCCTATTATTTAAAAATTAAAAATTATCACGAAATTTTAGTTCGTTTGGTTATGAATACGTGGTTAAAAAACTATTTCGACTAATTGATTTAAACTTTTCCTATGATCTGTAATTTTTTATTTTTACTTTTTAGATCTACCACAGAACGTCACTGGATCTTATCACAACACGAAAATTATTCAAGAATGCGGCTCAAACTTTGTCCTAACTATCATTTTGATAACCATCAAAATGCTAGTAATTTACGAGACAATGCTGGTAAATAAAATAATATGTTTTTATAGCCAAAAAAAAAGTATTGAATATCAAAATAATAAATGAGCCAAGGAAAATTTCATGTTTCTAAACTTTTGTTTATGTAGTACATTATCCTAAACTATTTTTAATTTTTTATTTGCATCTACTTTTAAGGTGGTGGTATAAAATGTATGATGGATTGTCCGGAAATTCCTCCATGCATGCCACAAGTAGCAGTCAGAAGTCTAGTAGAAGAAGACGGTGAAATGTTACCAGATGAAGATATTGCTTCGTATAAAATGAATTATCCAGAGTAAATATTTTAATATAATTTTGTTTTTGATTTAATAATAATATAATTTTTGAACTAAACATCAATTAAGTGATTGTTTCAAATCATTATCTACCGATTTTAGTTCATTTTATTTATAATACTTATTTAATTAAAACATGTAGCCGTAACTAACTCTAATTTTAATTAATATTGTATTATATTTTTCTTAAATATTAGATAAAATAATTCAAAAAAAAAATTAACAATGCATTTTTAAATCTTCTAATTTTTTCTCATTTAACACCTGTTAAAATTAAAATACTTTTTTAGTTTTTATTTTTTACAAAATATTGGAAATCAATTAAAAATTTTAATTAAATAAAAATTAATATTATAAAATATTGAATAAAATAATTTAGTATTAATGTTATTACGAGTATATATATTTTTTATTATGAATGCATTACTTAGTTAATATTTCTTAGTCATTAATTTCAAATAAAATAATTTTACTGTTTAAATTCTCAAAAAATTCGATTTTATATTCCATATAAAGATTTACATATTACTTTTTTTATTTCGTTAGTCTTTATAACATTTGCTTCAACGTTTTAGAGAAGACAATGAACGAAAAGAGAAGCTAGTTTTGTCGGTCGACTGTCAATTAGTAACTTTAATGAGTGTGATTAAAGGACGTTTAGTTATATCAACAACACACGCGTATTTTCACGATTTAACGCCGATCACAGAGGATTGTGATAGACATGATTTTAAGGTAAGACACTGTAAAATATTATTAAAAGTGTAAACTGTATTCATTAAACATTTGTGCTATATGACTGGTGTTCTAATTTTGTATACGTATACAAATTTAGAACATAAAAAAAATTAGTTTTAAAATTAAAATTTTTTAAATTATTTTACATGTATTACTATTTTTTTAATTATTTATTCGTCTAACGATAAATTCATCTCTTTTATGATTTATCATAGTGTAACAATCATTTTTTATTGAATTTAATACGTACATATACATTATTATTAAACTATAATCTATAAACTTGTAGGTACAAATTTATCGAATACTTAAAAAGGGTAAATATTCCATACAATGCATTTAGTTAAACACCTAATGAATAATTAAAATACTCGATCACTCAAAGTCTTTTTTATCATATAAACTATAGTTGACACTTTTTTTTTAAAATTTTAAGGCAAAGAAATAAACTCGATTTAAACATGTTTTCCAAGGTAATAAATTGCACGAAAAAATTAACAACGTTTCAATCATAAAAATATTTTCATTATTATTAATGCTTCTTTTATTGTATTATAGTATTCATTAGTAAGATAGTATGATTAATATATTCTGTAGTCTTGAACTTATGAAAGCATGATCCGTACTTATATTCAGTCTGCAAACCACCCTTGTGTCAATACTGACCATGAAAAATTGTTTCCGAATCGCTTCCGAGCCTATTTTTACTCTCGTCCGTCTGATTCTATGTACTGATCAATTAACTATTATTATATTACTGTAATTAACTATAAGATCATAACCTCTGACCTGTAATTGAACGTTTTATATTTTCAAATTTATTAAAATAATAAAAATGGTTTTTTTTTCATATTATTATCGCAAACCTCTCTACTAATAAGAAATGAGAATATTTTAGATTTTTATCTTTTGTTTCTATGAAAGTTATTAATTCTATTATTTTCTTTAGGAAATTAGTGAATATTGTCCCTCACGTAATTTATAAGGGTTTTATTAAAATTAAAAATATATTTTGTGTGGCAAGACATAAAATAAATTATTTAAAAAAATTTTAATTTTAAACAAAGGTATTTATTATTTATTTATTTATTTGTATTTCAACAAAATAATGGGCCCCACTGAGCATGCTAGTAATTTAGAAGCTAAATACCTTATTAATAATAATAATAACTATCAAAATAAACTTATTTGATTGAGTAAACTAATCCTTGAGTAACATTTAATAATATTTTACTAATACATCATCAATGATAATATTTTACTATAGTCTAATGTTCTTTGTTTTATAATACTTATTCTAGATATTCGTATTTTATTATTTTAATATTTTCTTTATAATTTTGTTTTTTTTTTTTTATAAACTATTAATACCTTACTAAATAAAAATATTTAATTTAATTAAACTTGTAAATTATATAAATAAAAAAATTATATAGTACAATTTAATACAGTATAAATGTTGAATACATACAAAATATTTCCAATACCCTAACATTTTATGGCAATATTATTAGAAAATATACAACATACTTACCTACTTTATTGATATTGTAATTTAATTATAATAATTATCCGATGGGTGAATTTAAATGTCATATAATATGCGTCATAAAATAATTACATCAAAATAATAGCTAGTTATAATTGTAGTTAATAATTTATGAACGGTCAATTTTCTTTTAAAATACGCATGAACACATTTATATTAGGTGCTCTTTGTGACAGTGAAATGTCCAATCGGACATCATTTATTCATCGCAGTACTAATTATTGGCAACGCTTTATTGTATGTAATGTCCTTGTCCCGTGAAAGTGATTCGTATCAAATTATACAACCTAAATGGATCATACCCATTATTTGATTCATTTTTTCATTAACTTCCAGCCTACATAATTTATCAAATATTACTAACTGACTCGCAATTACGTATACTCAAATTTATGGACAATACCTATTTCTTGTGTAACTAATTTTAAGGAACACCTTATTATTAAATAATATTGATTGTACTTATTCTGAACTCTTATTTTAAATATACGATATTGATCATCCCTTTTATTGAGTGTTTTTTAAATCAATCATAATAGTTATAAATATCATGATATAATTATTGTATTCAAAATTGTAATTAATTATTAATAGGTAGATGATGATGATTTGAACGCTTCTATAAACTATATACTATATCAAAAACCGAGATAAATGATTTCAAGAAAAAATAAAAATATATATTACTTATACTTACATTATTATGCACTTTTTCAAATTTTAAAATTTTAATTAAATATAATAATTTATACAATTATTGGTTTTTTTGAATTTTCAACTGGCGAAAATTTGATACTTTTTATTATTATTTTAGTCTGAATTATAGATTTATAAAAAATATATCAATTATCTTTTTATATGTTTATATATTTACACATAATCATAATTTTATATTTAAATAATATGAACCTATACATTTATAAAATCGATATTTTCACTATTATGTATACTAAATAATTAATTTTTGTTTTTGTTTATAGTGGTCCTTGACAAAATTAAGAGACGTATATTTGCGACGGTATAACTTACGTAGAAGCGCCTTAGAATTTTTCTTGATGGATCAATCAAATTATTTTCTAAACTTTACAACAAAAGTATTATATTTACTGTATTAGTATCATAAAAATATATAAAATATCGTATGGTTTTAGATTCGTTTGAAAGTTTTGACTGCAATCTACAGCGTACATCCTCCTAATTTTTCATTTAACAGTAGTCGACATCCAAAAGACCTTTTAAGAAAATCTGGCTGTACTCAAAAATGGGTGAATAGAGAAATATCGAATTTTGATTATTTAATGCAAGTAAGTACCACACAGCAACCAAGTTTTTATAATTTATTATATTTAATCGTTCAACTCGTGGTTATTAAGCTTAACACCATAGCAGGCCGCACCTACAACGATCTGTCACAATATCCAGTATTTCCGTGGGTGCTCGCCGATTATAAATCCAAAGAATTAGATTTAAATGATCCAAAAACGTTTAGAGACCTATCTAGGCCCGTGGGAGTAGTGAACCCGAACAACGAAGCTGATGTACAAGCCAAGTACAAAAACTTCGAGGACCCAAATGGAGTTATTGGAAAATTTCATTATGGCACACACTATTCGAATTCAGCGGGTGTACTTCACTATTTGGTTAGGGTGGAACCATTTACTTCCCTACACATCGAACTTCAAAGCGGAAGGTTAATTTAATTATTTTTATTAATACATTCAACATTTTTTTTTTTTTTTAATATTTACCTAGTATTATATTTGTTTAATTTAGTACATGAGATAAAACTATATAGTATAATTTTTTTTTCAGATTTGATGTAGCTGATCGTCAGTTTCATTCAATTGCGCAAACTTGGAAGCTATTAATGGATACGCCAAATGATGTCAAAGAGCTGATACCGGAATTTTTCTATTTCCCAGAATTCTTAAAAAATATGAATAAGTAAGATTTTTGAAACCAAAAACATTGATTATAATTTCTGTGTCAGAAAAAAAATTTAAGGAGTAACGAATCGTGAAAAATAATTTAAATTATACATGTAGAAACATATTTTACATATACATTTTTCTGAAATGAATACCTCAAATTTTTTATATTAGATTTGATTTGGGTCGCTTACAATCGTCTAAAGAAAGAATAGGAGATGTTATACTCCCTCCTTGGGCAGATAGTCCCGAAGATTTCATTTACAAACACCGAAAGGCTTTAGAATCCGAATATGTATCGAGTCATCTCCACGAGTGGATCGATTTAATATTCGGATATAAACAAAAAGGACAAGCTGCCGTGGATGCTATGAACGTTTTTTATTATTGCAGGTAGCTTCAATAATATAATTTATATTTTAAAGACATGTGTTTTTATGCGAAACATGTATTATAGTTACGAAGGAGCTGTTGATTTAGATGCAATTGTAGATCCTATCGAAAGAGAAGCCGTTGAAGGTATGATTAATAATTTTGGTCAAACTCCAAGTCAACTGTTGAAAGAACCTCATCCGCAGAGACTGTCGGTTGATAAAGCCATAGAAAAAATGTTGAAATCCGATCACAAAAAACCAGATCTTACAATGATGTTATCGGAACTGTCTACTTTTTACGTTGAGGTAATATAAATTTTTGACAAATACAAATACAGCACTATGCTAATTTGTAAACACGATTTGAACCATAGATAACAGACGATAGACATCCAATGGTATTTTTGAGTCCTCCCCGATCGGGATCTAAAGGGTTACTACAGACATTTATGACTGACGATACATTGGTAACAGTGTGTGACAATTCTTTGATTGGCCGTCACTCGTGGTTGCCTTATGACAGACATTCCAACAAAGGATTTACGCTCGAAGTAGACCAATCGCATATTTTGCTCAAGTAAATAATTTTTTAAGAAAAAAACGTCGGTCACACAATAATGTACATATATGTGTTTGTCTGTTAGGACCAAAAAAGATCCGAACATGTATCCCATGAGATCTTCATCGTATCACCCGTCTATAGAAATGAATAGTCACCTGTTCGCAGTGTCGAATGACGCCAAATATTTGTTCACAGCTGGCCACTGGGACTATAGCGTGAAAACGTTTAGTTTCTCAAAAAACAAATACGTATCATCCGTCATAAGACACTTTGGTAATGACTGACAATGAACGAACCTAACTTTTTATATTAGAAAAATAAAACATTTTCGCATGTTATCTTTATTTAAATTGTATTTCAGATGTCGTTACTTGCGTTGCTTTGGACTCCTGTGGATGGTACATGATAAGTGGTTCTAGAGATTGTACTTCGGTTGTTTGGGACGTTTCAAATTCTAACAACACGAATCCTAAACCATTCCAAACGCTACTCGGCCACGATTTACCCGTCACCTGTGTAGCAATCGCTACGGAATTGGATATGGCTGTTTCCGGTTCGCAAGATGGCACAGTAAATGTATATAGCATACACCAGGGACTTTTGGTGCATTGTGTGACTCCACTTGGTTGCGTCTCTCCTCCGTCCATTATATCATTCGTCGCCATTTCGTTTCAAGGACATATCGCTTTTTCCGCTAAAGATAAGGTACGTAGTGGTTTGTTTCCTTAAGCAATGAATATATTTGTATAGTTTGAATTGTTTGCAGAAATCTCATTCCGTCCATGTATTCAGCTGTAATGGTGATAATTTAGGTTCTAAGTATGTTGCAGCTCAAGTAACCGGTATTACAACTATAGGTGATTGTTTAGTTGTGGTTGACGATGCAGGAGATTTGACGCTAAGTAGATTATTAGGGTAAGTTAGGAATATTAAATATAAAATTATCTCATACTCAAAATTGAATTACTTTAGATGCGCAAAATTAATTTATGTAAAAAACAGAATTCAATAAAATATTTTTTTAAACTATAATTTTGAGAATTAAACCGTTCAAAGTTCTCATATTTTATTAAAACTATTTACAAAAAACGACTTCATATCTATTATTACTACTAATTGTTTTATCAAGGTTTAAATCTAAAATGTTTCTAGATTTTACTTAGATACGGTATCTTAAGTATTGATAGGTCTAACTATTCGAATGTCGAACCGAACCGAACTCAAAATGAAAGAAAATCGAACCGAACTATTTAAGATTTAGGTACGTTCGAAATTTGAACTTGAAAATATTCTTAATCAAACAATCTAAAATTAATTTTCTATACTTAAAAGTTTATAGTAAGTATCATACGAGTAGTATTAACTATTTTTTTTTTTTTATTATTACAATAAGTTATGATAAAATAAAATTATGTTAAAATTAAGCATATGATTATTTTTGTAAATATTTATAGTATCTATAAGTAATATTATTAAAGATTTTTTTTTCATATAATATGTAATAACATGATCAAACCACAAATCTATTTTTGGAAAAGTGAAAAGAAAAAATTTAAATGTTGTTTGTACTCTATATTTTTATAAATGTTATCAGAAATAATAGTATTTTATGTTAATAAATAATTATTGTAATTTATTATATATTTTTAGGTGTATTAAATTGTGTGCGATGTAAGTACAATTTTCATAATTTCAATATATTAATAAAGGGAAAATAAATTATGAGTTCGAATTTTAGTTCGATAAAAAATGTTAATAGTTCGGTTTGGTTCGGGTTCATAATACTTTGACAATGTTCGGTTCGAGTTCGTTTCGACACCAAAAATCAGGTTCGGCCCATCACTAATCTTAAGTTATCCTGAAAATCTTTAATTTTATGAAACTTATGACATGTTACCTTGTATACGAACTTAAACTAAACTTTTTAAATTCTTTTTATTCTAAAATAAAGTTAATTACAATTAAAGCAACTACAGATCTATTACTGAAACAAACAATAAAGCTTGTGTTAAAATGCATGTACATAATGTAAATTTTTAAATTAGAAAAGTTTATAGCTAATGTTTTCAGTCGTTTTTAAAGTCTGAATTCTTATGAAATTATTTAAATAAATGAAATATTGCTTTACATTTGTCTTATAATAGTTTTGAATAGAAAATATCAACTTTTCATAATTTTTAGACCCTAAGGTGAATATTTTGTTTCGCATAATTTCAATTACTTATGGTTAAACACGTGTTAATTGTATTTCAATTACATACTGTCAAATTGTTAAGTTTAATTTAATAAGTTAATTAATAATAACATTATTATTTTATTTTCTAAAACTTTTTTAAAACTGTAACAGTTATTGATCAAAAATATTTTATAATTATGCTTACATACTTGTACCTATTATTATTAGATATTATTTTTTTAAACGCTATATAAAAAATATTAAATAAATCGTCTATAGTGATTTAATATTATTTAACCATCTCTGCTTATACTCAACAAATCATGCTTACTTGAATCGTCCCATACATGGATGGATGAAATTTAAGTAGAAAAATCAATTTCTTGATGCTTTGTATTTCAAAGATAATTTCAGTGTTTCTATTCATTTATAACGACTTCAATGTTCAATTTTTAACTTACTTATGAAGTATAACTGTAGGAATATGATTATTGAAGCTTTGTCTCTATTTCGTCCACAATATACTTTTAAAAACGTTTTTTCGTTGACTTAAACAATTTCTAGTTGTCCAATTGATTTATTTTTTAGTTGACATTCACTTTAATTAGACAATCGAAACTGATTTATTCATGCCTTGCTTCTTAAAAGTTACACAAATAATAGTAAATGTCTGAAACCCACCTTGTTTGATTATACATAAAAGTTTTTTTTTTAAATAAACCATGAATTTTGTTGCAGTTTACATCCAGTGTACGATGTTCCTTTGCATGTTCCGATACAAACGGTAGTCGCGACGCCAGGCAATACACACTTGTTAGCGCCACTAAGAGACGGAAAAATTGTTGTTGTTGGATTGCCGAATTCAAACAATAACTAAAATGACCATGGATCTTCTTCTAAAATTATCAATTTTATTGTAATGATAATTATTACATTCAAATTTACACTGACAATTATTATTATCATTACACTCGTTGTGTAAAGTGTACTTTTTTAATTAGTTACTATTTAAATTTATTCATTGTTTTATTATTATATAGAGTATATGAATTAGTGTAGCATTGAATTTAATTATTATTATTATTATTATTATTATTATTATTAGAATTAATACATGTAATCAATTTGCCAAATGTCATAGATAACGAAAAATATTTCCTCAATTTTATTGCTCATAATATATTATATGTATAATATGTTCGATAACTTCGTTTGATTTTTTTTAGGTGCTATAAATACCGTCTATCAATTATTAATATTATAATTATATATTTGAATGTCTAATTCTTGGTTATTATACTTGGTTTTTGGGTTTAAGGTACAACATTATATGGAATAATAATAATATTAAATAGTGTTATTTCATCTATTTTGTTGTTGTGATTTTATTCGTACTATTTACTGTAATTCCATCATTATTTTAAATAAAAATATAATTTCTTAGAATTTACAATACGTGTGTCTATTATTATTTAAAAGTTATTGATTCTCTCCTCTCTTCCTTTCTCCTTCTATGCACTTTCTTTTTCACACGAAAATTATAATCACCTAAGTATTTCATTAAATAGGTAAAACACCATTCGTATACTTTTCTGTTGTGATCGATAATACTCGTCATTAAAATGTGAAACTGTGATGTAGGAATGTTGAATGAATATATTCGAAACACATCAAACGGTTAAGTGTGACCCTTCATTCTGACAAAAAAAAGCCCGCGCAACTCCAATTGTGATTACGATTATAAAGCCCCAGAGAGAGACAGAGTGAGTAGGCACGCGGTGTCCTTGATTATCAATTATAACAGAATTTTGTACTGAACCGCTATTTTACGATAGAACTTAACCATTTTCATATCATTTATTTTACCTATACGTCCATCAACGTAAGGATCGCACCAATATAACCTCGTTTATCATAACTAAAAGGCCATAAATAAATACTTGATAATTACTAATTCAACTATTACAATAAATAAATCAATTAAATAATTATTTTTCCCAAATAAATATGCAGTTCATATCTTAAATAACAATAAGCAAATTAACTACAAAATATGTTTACATTAGTACATGTTTAGTTCACCTCTTTATTTTAAGCCTTGATAACTTTAGTGGAATACTTTATTTTACCTAATAACCGCAAGGTAATTTATTTTATGACCGTTTAAATTAACGAGAAAAAAATATGTATAGTCCTTAATTATCTGATTTAAAATTACTTTTTGTTTCTAGATTTCAAAAGTAAAAATTATTGATATCGTGATTTCCAAAAGATTACTTCAATCCGTAATCATGTAGAATAAAACAGAATTATCAAATGTTATCTCAATAGTAATAATCATACAAATTATTATACAGGAGTACATTATTTTTTACGCTTGGAGTGGGGAGATCCTCCGGGATGAATGGATGCATAATATTATTTACTAGTTTACTACTAGTATATATTGTAAATCGTATAAGTGTAAGTCGCAAAATTTGTGTCACGCTCACTTACTTCGATAGTTATACATTTCTCGTAAAACTGTTAAGTAAAAAAACTAAAATGGTAAAATGTCTCAACGTTGTTTTGATCACAAAATAATCTTAGTTTGAATGAAGTTGAATTTAGTGGAAGAATAGATACAAATCCAAGAAATGACTAAAAAGTACGTTAAAATTGTAATATTTATTAAACAAATAACTATATAATTTTAAGTTTTAACAGAGTATTTATGTTATTAAAATTTATAAAAAATTCTTAAATAACTTTATATGTACTAATCCAAATGGTACCATAGACTGATTTAATATTGACATTTTATAGCATTTATATTTAACACTAAATATATTTGAAAATGTATAATAACTATTATTTTTTAAGTTGTAAAAATCACCATAGTCTAGGAGACTTAGAACTGGATACTCGTTTCGATTTATTTATTTTGTTTAAAATCATTGCTAAACAGCTGTTTTTAAAAATTGAGACTCATATTACTAAAGTCTGTTTTAATTTAAAATTTAACGATTTTCAAGAAAAATCATTTTCAAAACGGTATATTCTCATTTTTAGTCATAAATATAGTTTTAATTAATTTTATAAAGTAACAAAAAACCTATAATACATTATCAAAACCTTAAATTGCAATTTATATCAAAATTTATTAACTAGACAACTAAAAATAATAATGAACTGTATACTTATTTCGAAAATAGTACTAATTCAAGAAATTGTAAGAAAACAAATTATGTTATGTAAGGGAGTATATAAAATATATTATAAGTATACAGTATATATATTATAAGAATTCTTTTTTTCTGATTAATTTCATTTTAAAAATATTCATAAGAATAACCAAAGTTAAATTTGTTTAAACCGATTTTCAGATAGTTGATGTATGAAATATGAGAAATTGTCAGTATACCTTTGTAAAAATAAGGGTACAGTTATAGATCTTTATAGATTTCTACTAAAAATAACTGTCAAAATAATATAAATTAATACTTTTATTAGTTTTAGTTGTTTATTTTATTTTATCGTGCAACACCAAATTTATCATTGTTATATCGTTCGATTTGTAGTTTTCTGTAAGTCTTCTTATAAGAAACATCATTACACATTGGTTATTTCACCAATATATTTTATTAAAAATATGATATGATTTTTTTTTTTACTGAGCTAAACTACTGGGCACTGAAATAAGCTAAACACCAAATTCACATTAAATTTCTAAATAATATTTAATAATTCTATAAAACTAACTACATCATATATTATTTGCATTTATAATGTGAGGATCTGACTTAAAATATTTCATCAAAGGATCATTGAGTAAAATACCTTTATTTAAAACAAATTTACATAAATGCCCCTGATTTACGTCACTTATTGCTTTGAATTAAATTATTCCCAAAAATATTTAAAACCAATGATTCAAAACATTCAGCACAAAAATACATTAATTTGCATATAATGCTAAAAAATTATATAATAATTAAAACATCATATTTTTGTGTTGCTTAATTGATTCAATTATGTATATTCGTTGGCTTGTATTAAAGGGTAAGAATTTTAAAGCAACTACTAAAGCTAGTGTAGTATTATAGTACCACAAAACACATGTTTATTTCAGTGTTCTATATATATGATGTATCAACATATATAAGTTTTATAAATGAAAAAATTACTAAAAATAAAACAAGTTTGTCAAAAAACTGCGAAATAATTTATCGTGTATTAATTACTATAAAATCAGAAAAATCACAAATACAGTAAAGTGATAGAAACTAAACTTTATTAAGTGCAATAATATAATTAACCACCATAAACATCCTTAATATTGTTTCAATTTTTTATGCTTAACTATGATCGTTTTTAATTAAATAACCTATCAAAATACTGTAAATATGTATGTACAGTTAAGTATATTTTAAATGCCAAAGTTATAAAAATTTTAATTACACATAATATTATGTTTATGTTTTTCAATTTTGTTGATTAAAAACTTTTTGAGTAATCTTAAATTAAACATAATATCTTATATAACTATATATGTTAGTTAAGTACTTTTAAAACTTAACAATTCTCAGAAAAATACATCGAAAAGGGTTATCGTGAATTTATTCAACATAGTTCAATTAATTTAAATAATAGTAGATAACATACTTCTAGAAAGTAGCAAATCCCTTGAAAAAACATTAAAAATAATTATAATTATTAATTTATTAAATAATTTACATTTACTAACCGAGTAGAAAGAAAAAAATCATAGACAATAAAATGACAGTTTCAGGGAATTTAATTTCTCAGAAAACAACAATCTGATTTCTTATTAATAATTATCATCGTTTGATGATTGTTCTAATAATATACTTCATCAATTAGAAATGTATATGGTTTCAAAACGATTGTTATATATTTTCATAATTATTTAATGTATACCTATAATAAATGTACAATGAAAATAAAAATATATTCATGAACGTAGAACTAATAATTGAAATTGAAATTAATAGTACATTGAAACACAATAATAATTGTTATACAGACATCGATTAAAATTTAGAAGCTAATAATTAAAACGTATGTTTGGAGTGTAGCGTTCTATTAATGAGTCCTGAACTTGAAGTACCTTAGACAAAAAAAAAATAGAAGCATTAAGGACGTGGAAAAGGAGTAAAATGATGGAAATCAGTTGAGCAGAAAAGAAATTGAACATGAAAGTGTAAAATATAATTGATGAACCAAGAAAAATGATTAAAACTATGAAAAAAAATTAAGTTTTTTAATATATTTTAAGACATAACACGTTTATTACAAATATTATAGAAGAGGAAACAATTAGAAAAAGAAGAAAAAGTATGGCCAATGGATAAAAATTTAGAAAATATAAAGGAATTATTATCTCTAGAAAGTTATAAATAAGTGAAAAAACTAGTAGATAGAAGGGACATTAGTTGCAGTGGCAAGATGATGGTTTAAAAAATAAGAAAAAAGAATACATTGAACATTAAACGATTTCCGTGGGAACATTATTTTAATAATACTTGTTTAACTTAGCCTTTATTAAACGCATTATACCTAAATATATATTAACTAAAAAAAAAAAATAAGTAAACTTAAGTAAAATACTTTTTAAAACTATTTCGATTACATATTCCAAATAATTAAAAAAAAGTATTCCAAATATAATTAGAATATTCATATTTTTTAGTAGATATTGATAGCAATTTAAATTTTAACTAATTATTTGTTTATTCAATTTGATATACATGAATTAACAGAATCATCTCATTGATAATATATACATAATATATTATACCTACATTAGTTATAAATTATATCAATTCAAATTGTAAAATTGTTAATTAAATATTAAGTTTTATAAGTACGTACATTTTTTTTAATTTTTTTTTTAATTAGAATCTAACTGTATTTGTATACTTGTATACAAAGTATAACCCAAAGAACTAACTGATGTATATCCTAAATATGTGATAATTTGTGTTTTTATCAATATTACATTTTTTTATTTTAAACATACTATCAAATAAAAACCATATAATATCTAATAAAAAAATTAAAATACTCAAGAATATAAAATAAAAGTTATTATATAGTTAATAAAAATAATATAAATCCTTTCATTCTGTTATACCTTGTATATAGATATATACATAAAAAAAAAAGAAAAATTAATAATAAATTAATATGTGTATAATAACTTATTACACTTTAATATCAATACACATTCAAAATCGAACCTTGCTGTTTTTTATAACGACTAATTAATGTTAAATATGCATTCAACAGCAGCACTATTAAGGATTGTTCATATATTAAAACTCCGTTTTTAACTGTCGGTCTTTCAAACAATGTTTGAAGGACTTTTTGACAAAAAGTTAAAAATGTCTTGTTCTAAGAAGAGATTCCCTTTTTATGTGATTTCAGATCAGTCAAAAAAATTATTTATATCATTGCTCATATCTGATACCTGAGTTTTGGTCTTATTTGATTGTTCAAAAAATTCTGAGCAAGAATCTTTAAAAATTATATTGCTTTATCTTTATAATCATTAGCTTTATTTATTCATTATTCATTCAATTATTGGTCAAGCAGATAGCTTTAAAAAGGTATGATAAATAGTTGCAAACAGTAAAAATGGATCAGTCAAAACATTTTCGAAACGTTTTTCCACGCTAATTGAAAACTTTTAATATTTAAAAATATATCCACGAAAATTATTCATTTTTAGTCAACTTTATTGGTTCCACTGTATAAATAAAGTATAAAATAAAATAATATAATATTACTGTAAAATATTTATAAATATTTGGGTACAAATTCGATTTATGCATAAAAATAATGATATCATTTAAAAAAATTGATTGAACGTTAAAAAAGTATTCGGAATACTGTATTTAGAACACTATTAAAAAGTATTCAAAATACTGTATTTAATACTTTGAAAAAAAGGATTTAATAAGTATTCTGAGTACAGTATTCCAAATATTTTATACGGAATTTTACCAAAGTTTGAAAATAAATAATACAATTATTTTATTATTTTTACTATTAATTAAAATATATAGTTTAAATGATACTATATATGTAACATTTTTGTCTAGTAAAATATCCACACCAAAATATGTTTATTACATTTTGTATAAAGTTACGAATTAAACATATTATTTAGTACCTATTTATAAAAGAATAAGTTTTTCGATTTACTTCTATCATTTTTTTTTCTAAACAAATTGAATAGAAATTAATGATATAACAACACCATTTATTTTTAAGAATAATTACGATTATAGAAATATTCAGGTTCAATATATAGGTCATATTTACATGAACTTCAAAGAATCGTTTTTTAAGTATAAAATCATATATCACATTGTAAATTGTTTTTACATTTCAATAATAAACCTTATCTAATTATTTCTATAAACATAAAATCAAATGTTATTTAAAAAATTTACTTTTTTATGAATCTATCTTTCAATAAACTTAACATTTTAAAAGTATAATTACCTTTTAGTTTGATATTTAAATGGTATTCATTCGTATACTAAACCAATATCTCGATAAATTACTAAAAAGACAATATTTGAAAAGAAACTCAAATATTATTACAACAGGCATGCAAATTATAAACTACTTGTAAATTAAATTTATACTATTTTATACAAATATGACATTTTAAATCGAGTTTAAAATTATATTTTACTACGATTCATTTGTAAAATAACTAAATAATAATAATTTAATGATTTATGTGACAGTTCATTATTTTTAGTTTAAGTATTTTTATGTACAATAATATAATATTAATTTGAACAAAAATTTGAATATGTTTTCCATTCAAATTAATTTATTTCGATATTTAGCATATAGTACGTTATTAATCATGAATAGAATTAGTTTTAATATAATTTTATCATTCAATTATAAATCTGTAAATTGAATCCATATAAAGCTGCAGATATATGTCTAGGTGCTAACTAAAATATGCAACTCCAAATAATAAATTGAGAAATTTTTTTTATATATAATATACAGGGCCTTAGTAATATTAAACACGAACTTTGTTGTTCTTAACTGTAGATGTTTTAAAATATTACTATAACTGTGTAAATAGCCTTATAATTGATCAAACGTTCGCTACTGACTTTGAACAATAATTATCAGAAACAGCATTTTTTATTAAATAATAATAATTTGGAATATGTATGTATAATAATATATATGCAAAAAATAAATAGTAATATTATGTAAGTCGGAATTGGAGAAACGATAATATTTAGCGATTAAAAATAAAGTTTAATATATATTTTTAAGTATTTAAGTTTATTTAAGTTTATTTTCAAAAAAACCTCATTCAAAAATATTGAGTTGCTGTCGAGATCCTCGGGGTCGTGCAGGATTTTTGGGACATGTATAATATTATAACCAGGGCTCATAACTTCTAGCATTTGCATATTTTTTTTAAAAGGTTCTAGAGATA